>NC_068998.1:35477187-35489787 GCF_001194135.2 Octopus bimaculoides
GAGAGAGAGAGAGAGAGAGAGAGAGAGAGAGAGAGAGAAAGAGAGAGGGGGGGTATTGGGGGGTATTTCCCATGGCATTCATTAAAAATATATGAAACAGCATGTCTTCAAAGTCTTTTAATATCTTTATTATCGTGAGAAGGATTTAAGTGTTTTTATCATTAGTGATGTCACTCTAAACTGCAGAGCGGGAGCGAATTAGTTATAAATGATTACTTCACTAGCTAAATTAAGCAATCGCTAAGCAATCCTATTTTCTATAGCCAATTAACGTACAATCCTTTATACTAATGTACCCAGTGATTCATTCATTACTCCTTCAGTTTGTACGACAAAAGCTATGCCTCGCTGAAGAGGTTATAATAAAGCCTAAACGTCTGGCGCTGTAGCTCGTTTTTGTCATGAAAATAAACAAATAGTATGAAACCGCCGAATAATCATTGCTAATTTTGGATCTAGTTGGTTTGGCTGCCAGCATTTCAAAAATTAGAAACAGGATTTGGAAGCTGTCATATTGTGTGACTGCACATTTTGTCGTCAGCATCCTGGAAATAGCACGTGTTGTCAATATTTGTAAACATGTGTTTGTAATTTGAAGCATTCAATATGCATTTAATGCGATAGTACAAACTTAAAAGATTTATCCCACAAAAAAGTGTTATTTAGCCGTTATTTTTAGCACACCTCACGACCATCTCAATGACAAAAAGAAACGAGTAAACATGAAGTTTTAAGCATTCAATATGCATTTAATACAAATGCGATGAACAACATATTACATGTTATAAAAAACATTACAATTTTTTCCCCACAAATAGTTTCAGTACACTTTTAACAGAAAGATTTGGAAGAATTATAGACGCAGGAGTGGCTGTGTGGTAAATAGCTTACTGACTAACCACATGATTCCGGGTTCAGTCTCACTGCGTGGCACCTTGGACAAGTGTCTTCTACTATAGCCTCGGGCCGACCAAAGACTTTTGAGTGGATTTGGTAGACGGAAACTGAAAGATGCCCGTCGTATATATGTATATATATATATGTGTGTGTGTGTGTGTATGTTTGTGTGTGCGTGTGTGTGTGTGTGCGTGTGTGTGTGTGTGTGTGGTGTGCGTGTGTGTGTATGTATGTCTGTGTGTATGTATGTTTGTGTGTCTGTGTTTGTTCCCCCAACATCGCTTGACAACCGATGGTGGTGTATTTACGTCCCCGTAACTTAGTGGTTCGGCAAAAAGAGGCCGATAGAATAAGTACTAGGCTTACAAAGATTAAGTTCTGGGGTCGATTTGCTAGACTAAAGGCGGCGCTCCAGCATGGCCGCAGTCAAATGACTGAAACAAGTAAAAGGGTAAAAGAGTAATTAAATGAAAGTTCTCCGGTAATTTTCTTTCATGTAAATAAATGTTTATGTTAATTTAAAAGATTTATCCAAAAACCGTTATTTCGCTATTATTTTTAGCACGCCTCACAACTCCCTCAATGACAAAAGGAAACAAAGAAACGAGTAGTTCCATGTATTCCATATGCATTTAATGCGAATGTGATGAACAACACGTTACAAATTAAATAGTTTTTTTTAAATCAAACATTTTGTTGACCATTTCATAAATTCACATGCTCAATTGTCAGCAGACAAGTAAAGCAAGTGATTTTGATATATTTGTCAACGCGTGCTTTCTCGCAGACAAACGAGTTCTCATGTTCCGCTTGTTACTATGGACAAAACGGGAAATTATATGACATTAAGACAAATACAGGAGTATCAAATAATACAAAACATAAATACTTGATTTACTGAAGCTATCACCGCCACTAGAAGATGTATCATGATTACCAAATGGCAGTTAAGACCAGCACCAGATGAGAAGTGGAAACAATCTCAAGAATCAAACATTTCCTAAAATTGTTACGCCATTAAGGAAAAGCGCATGATTAGAATCTGGCGATGAGAGGACGGTCGTCGACACGTGTTTCTGTGTTTCTGTGTTTCTGCCTCAATGGGCGTCATCTGTATGATAATTGTCCAGCCTTATCTCTAGTAGCCAAGAAATTTACACTTATACAAAACTAACTCTATCTCTGTTTGAAGTGGGATATTGCAATGAGAATTCAACTCTTCAGTCTTTTTCTATCTGGTGCTAACAGCTTTAACTTACATGTCATCCTAGCTTGACCTTTACTGCTACACATGTACCAACTGGGCCTTCTGCCCTGCGCCACGAGTTTGATTCACTTCCTTTTGTACCTCTATGGGCGTGCACCACTATGATAACTTAATGGACACATGGGTTCATCCGAACCAGGGTGTCCATGTAAATTCCACCACACCACATGTTGCAGATCGCCTCTGCACATAACACGTATTCGTACTGGCGCACAAGCGTGACGAAAAAGTAAGGGTCTACGTGGCGTGGCGAAAAAGTTAGGGTCTCTATCTGAGTTCTTCGGATACACTGAAACCCGTGCACAATGTGACGTGCAGTCTCTCCTGCCAGCTAATGTTTTGGCACTGAGACTGATCGGCTGCAATACTTGTGCACTTGTTTGTGGCTGCCTTTAGCCCAACACCGATTTTGACGGTGATAGAAGGTGGGATTTGAACTCAAAACGGATAAAGCCGATACAGAAACTGCAAGGCATCGACTCTCACAAAAAAGCTAAACCACTGCTAAAACGAAACAATTTGTCGAACCCAAAAGGATGAAGGGCTAAGTTAGCCTAGGCGGGATTTGAACTCAGACTGAGAGCCGGAACAAGTAACACAAAACATTCTATAGGATGCTGTTACACAAATTAATAATCCGTTGGCCATTATTGCCATAAAATAAAAATATTTTGCTAAAGAATGGCAAACGGAATGAGTTAAATGATGGGAAAGGAAACCCTTATTCCAGATGAAAAGGTGATTCAAAATATAATTGGTTTATTCAGTTTTATACAATATTACATCTTTGTTGGCGGCGAGCTGGCAGAAACGTTAGCACACCGGGCAAAATGCTTTGCGGTATTTCGTCTGCCGCTACGTTCTGTATTCAAATTCCGCCGAGGTCGACTTTGCCTTTCATCCTTTCAGGGTCGATAAATTAAGTAACAGTTACGCACTGAGGTCGATGTAATCGACTTAATCCCTTTGTCTGTCCTTGTTTGCCCCCTCTATGTTTAGCCCCTTGTGGGCAATAAAGAAATAAGAAACGTTAGCACGCTGGGCGAAATGCTTAGCAGTATTTCGTCTGTCTTTACGTTCTAAGTTCAAATTCTGCCAAGGTCGACTTTGCCTTTCATCCTTTCGGGGTCGATAAATTAAGTGCCAGTTGCGTACTGGGATTGATCTAATCGACTGGCCCCCTCCCCCAAAATTTCGGGCCTTGTGCCTAGAGTAGAAAAGAATATTACATCTTTGTTTTTACATGTTCTAAATTTATTTGAAGTCTATATATTTACATAAATAATGAAAAAGACTTTTGCATATGTAGTAAGCAATCACTCAGCTTAAAACCAAACACTTTCACCAACAATCACTTCAGTGTTTGTTCAACATACACATCAATTAAGTTTTGTCGTTCATTCAGGCTGCTGAAAATTGCAACCAAGTCTCTGGTAAATCACATCTTTAAAAGGCTGCATTGAACAGTATAGTTCTTAATATCTCAGAATAATATCGAAATGCAGTAAAGTCGATGTGATATCCACGCCTTTCTCGAGGACATCAACATTAATGACATTACTGATATGAAATGGCTGCACTACAAACTAAAATCGAAACATTGCCCCGAACTTAGCTTCCCTTCAAAGATGGTCGTTACTACCCTAACACGAAATTGATAGGTTTGGTTGTTTATTGGTATCACGATGCTTGTATTCATAGTTACATAAAGTTGTCTTTTCTGCTCCAATGTTGTAACCACTGCTTCTCGGCTGAGACTGATCACATACCACCACCACTCCCGACTAACTCATTGCTCCTCCTTTGGCCATCAATATCATGTCTACTCACACTCTGGACCCATACCAAGCAGCACTCCTTTTGAGAAAGTTAAACCTCTGTAATCCCTCCTAGCACGTAATTTTCCCTTGTTACTGTCGACTTGCAGTTGTCCAAGGAAAACGTCAACTATGTTGATCTAACTGTTTTTAGAGGAATCGTAACGACAATGGGCTCAGCATCTTCTTTAGGATAGGGGCCAGACTAATATGGTCTACCTCTGACCAGAGGTAAAAATGGAACAAACAGGCTCTAGAGCTGTTGGCTTCCCGGGCGAGCTAAATTTCTGTGCCCTTACATGTGTGTATGTATGTATGTATGTATGTATGTATGTATGCATGTGTGTATGTGTGTATGTATGTATGTATGTATGTATGTATGTATGTATGAGACAGACAGACAGACAGATAGACAGATATTTATATATAGGCGAAGGGCCAACACAACACCTCTGTCGAGAAACAAAATAAAAAGCAAAGTTACTGAAGCATCGGTATTAATTCAAAACCAACAAATTCTGGGAGCGGAGGAACTTGCTTCAGTGGAACTTATGACGCAACGCGGTGCAGTAAAATCTGCAAGTCTGAGAAAGTAGGGATCCAACTGGAGAGAAACAGAAACGACTGCTTAGAGTCAAGAACAGTAGAGAAAAGTTGACGATTGCCTATGCTACTACATAGCGATTGAAAGGCTTAAATAGGAAAGTATATGGTTATACATGCAAAAACTACAGGATATATTATAAGCAAAACTACTTATGTTTATAAAGGCAAATCTAAATAAACTTCTATAGGTAAAATTACATTAAGATTTAAGGGTAAAACTGTCAACCTATATTGTATTAGACAGATCTAAATAAATATAGATTTCTTATATATTTATATAAATATAACTATATAGCATGAGATTATGCAGGCAAAGTGATATAAGGTTACATGGGCAAAATGGAATAAACTAATATAGGCAAACTTCATTGATATATATTCTTTATCTTTTACTTGTTTCAGAAATTAGACTGCGACCATACTTGAGTACCGACTTGAAGAATTTTTAGTCGAATGAATCAACCCCAGTACTTTTTTTTAAGCATAGTACCTATTTTATCGGTCTCTTTTACCTAACGGCTAAGTTACAGGGACGTAGACACATTAACACCGGTTGTCAATCAGTAGTGGGGAGACAAATACAGACACAAGACAAACACAGACACACATATATTCGACGGGCATCTTTTAGTGTTCGTCTACCAAATCCATTCACAAGGCTTTGCTCTGCCCGTGGCTATAGTTGAACACATTGCCCAAGGTTCCACGCAATAGGACTGAACCCGGAATTATGTGGTTGGGAAGCATGCTTCTTACCACACAGTCACGCCCGCAAATCTACATATGGTTGTGTTGGTAAATCTTAACGAAGTAATGTAGACAAAGCTAGCTGAGGTTATATAGGCGTTGCTACGTGAGGTTATCGAGATACACAAGAACATTAAAGACTATAGAAAATGTCTTGCACAAATCCTACCCCTTTACCGACAAAATCACGCCTACGCATTCAAAAACAAGACTACAGTAGAGCTAAATTGATAGAATAGTCAAGAGCTAATTTACTTACTCAAAATTCCCGTGAGTTCAAAATTCTTTTGCAGGCTTTTAGTGATTTCTAAGGATCACTCCTTAGAAATCACTAAAAACCTGCTTACGACAATCAACGAGAGTGAAATGATATCGAAATATCCCTCGAATCGCCTCTTACCATTTCCAAATTGTAAAGATACAGACACATTAAGTAAACTAGTCCTAGTCTTGTTTAAAACCAAGGCAGGAGAGTCACGGCTGGACTACTTCTTACAACAGGTTTGACACTTTAGGGCTAACTAGATGTTAAACAATAGCAACTGCAACTGGTTGTAAGAAATGGGTATACTTGTGGGCAAAAGAAGCCTTTTTTGTTTTCTTTCTCTTTGTAGTTACCTGAATTAAACTAACGCTTTGTGCTAGTAAACGAGAGAAAGGCATCTCACTTCCGCTAAACACTGGAGTGCTTTGATGTAGTGTCGAAGCTGAGTACTGGTTTAACTGATCCTTATCATTTATGAAAGAATTAGCGGTTGTGTGGTAAGTAACTTACTTCCCAACCCATAGTTCCGAGTTCAGTCCCACTACGTGGTAGCTTGGCCATGTGTCTTCTGCTACAGCCTCGGATTGAGTGGATTTGGTACCCGGAAATTGAAAGAAGCCCGTCGTATGTGTGTGTGTGTGTGTGTGTGTGAGAGAGAGAGAGAGAGGGAGAGAGAGAGAGAGAGAGAGATAGTGTGTGTGGGTGGGTGTGTTTGTGTGTGCGTTTGTCTTTCACCGCTACTTGACAACCGGTATTGACTTGTTTATGTCCCTGTAACTTAACGGTTCAGTAAAAGCGACCGATAGAATAAGTGCCAGGCTTAAAAACAATTACAAGGATCGATCCATCTAAATACTCTTTAAGGCGATGCCCCAGCATGGCCGCAGTTTAATGATCGAAACAGATAAAAGACATATCAAACGAGATTGAATGTAACAACCAAATATCTCTTAGGTTAGATTTTACCGTCTTAAAAAAAGTATGGGGGCGAAAGAACACGGGTACTTCATGATATACAAAATGATAAAACGGTCACGGCTGCATAGTCCTGGGTTGGGGCTAATCTGGGGGTAGCTGGGTAGCTAAATAACAACAACATATTTAAGATTTTCCCCACTACGTTGAAAACACCCGAACCTCGGTTAAGATAGACTCAAATCACCATCTCTGTCATGAACCTCATGATGGATGTCTAGGTATCAGCGTATCAAGTCTCTGCCCGCCTCTCATCTCATGTCAAATTTCCTCACCCATATCATTGGAACCTGATCCACTTATGTCAAGTATTCTCTTTGCACATGTTTATCCCATTCGAGCTCTCGAATACATCTCTCTCTCCCTCTCCTTCTCTTTCTCTCTCTCTTTCTTTCTCTACTTTTTCTTTGAATTGCTTCTTTTTTTTTTATTGCTTTTACTAAATTGACTTCTGACGTTTCAAACGAGAGAACGCAGTATAACGGGTATTAAACAGTCGAAGAAGCAGTAGAATTTAGTAGTTGCAGTAGCAACAGCAGCAGCTGCTGCAGTAGTAGTAGTAGTAGTAGTAGTAGTCATTGATAATGAACAGTCAGACCTCTGGTCAAAGGTGACCCCGCCGCGACCTTTCCCACCGTTTTACGTCTGCTTAGTCAGTATACTCAGAACTGAATTATCTACAATGTATCCTTTTTCCTTTCCCAAAACGGTGAAATGTAGTTTGAATGGAACTTGGCTTCTATGCTTCTCACACCCCTACCATAAGCATTATTTTACCTTGTTTGAACTGTAGAGTCTGCGTTGTAAGTTCTATTCCAAGTTGAGTCATTTCACTTAACCATTCCAATTGTTGTCATGTACGAAACAAGTGTGCATGCCGCCAAGGACAGCTCTTGCGTATGAGTTCCCCGGCGAAAAGCCTATACAGGCTTTTACGGTAGACCTAAAATTGCTGCCCCATAAAATGGTCGCTCGGGGTGGACCATTCCTACCACAGTTAACTATGTTACTGCATTGTCATTCACTAGAAGGATAGGATCCAATGGGCTGAGTAGCGCTCTTATTGGCCACTGAAACATTACATAAGATGGAATTTTTTAGTAGTAGACTAATTCTTTAGTATCAAAGGGTAAAGCTTTTCACGGGACCTCGGCTGAGCAGAAACAAGACGAACCTAGGTTTCAATTCATTAATGTTTGTCTTATTTTATCTTTTATCTTCTATTAGTTTCAATCACTGGACTGCACCCAGTATTTATTTTAAGTACGATATTCATTCTATCGGTCTCTTTTACTGAACAGTTACGGGAACGTAAACAAACCACCACCGATTATCAAGCATTGGAAGACACACACACACACACACATACATGTATACATACATACAGACAGACAGATACACTCACACACATACATACATATGGAGACGAGTATCAACATTTCCAGGTGGTAGGCTGGAAAAGTGTAAAGAGATCCCTCCACATGAAACCATTAGTAGCTTTGTTAACCAACAAATAAAGAATATTTATCGTCCAATGCGGTACTGAGCACTCCTTGTCACTGTTCTATAATAGCGTGTATACATAATGCATACATATATATATATAAAGTTAATAAAAGAAAATGAAGAAGAAAAAATATATAATAGATACTTGGTTCATTTTATTTGTATCACAATGGAAAAGTAATGCAAAGTAAAGCGATACCTATAAGAATAAGGAATATGAGGGTCCCAGCTGATACGATCAACGGAACAGCTTGCTCGTGAAATTAACCTGCAACTGACTAAGCACTCTACATACACGCATACCCTTAACATAGTTCTCAGGGAGATTCAGCTTGACACAGAGTATGACAAGGCTGGCTCTTTGAAATACAGGTAGTACACATTTTTGCCAGCTGAGTGGACTGGAGCAACCTGAAATCAAATGTCTTGCTCACGCGTAACCGGGAATTGAACTCACGATCGTGAGCCGAATGCCCTAGCCACTAAGCCACACTAAATACACAACCGAAAGAGCTACTATTAGTTTCATGCTATTATGATACTTGAACAGGCATATTTATAACATACGCCACGTATCTTAAAGCAATCCTTCAGGCTCTGTTTATGCGTAATATATATATAGTTCAAATTTACAGAAAACAAAAGACGAAGACAGGTCTGGGAACAACAATCAGGTGTATTAGTTTAACGCTCGGGGAAAATGAAAAAGTCTTTTACGTTTCGAGCCTACGACGGCCATCTACACAGATTGAGCCTAGTATATTCACTCATAAGACATTGGTCAGCTCAGAGCTATAATAGATGACGTTTGCCTAAGGTACTACGAGGTGGGACTAAACCCAAAACCACGTGGTTGCAAATCCAGCTTCTTAACCAAATAGCCATGCCTATCTCACTGCTTTTATGCAGAAGGAAATGTGAAAGAAACGCTGTGTTTATGACACTCAATGAGCGAAACAAAACATACCTCCTTTCAGTCTGAGACGGAAAAAACAAAAATAACAACAGCAAAAAGAGAAGAAAAAACTCAAAACACAGCCAAATGACCTTTAAAACTTCAGCAGCAAACAAGTTAGTTTTCTCATGAGTGCTCAATCTGCTACGGACAGATGCGAAACTTCTTTGAAAGCTTGTATTACCGGCTATAAAAAAGAAAGACGCATTGGATAATGCTGCCATAGATGAAGCTATATCTGGATAAAAGATGGGATAATCATGAGTGGAAAACCTTTGAACAGAGCTCTTCCCTATATTGATCTCACCTGAGGCTGGTTGTTTGGCACTCCGTCGGTTACGACGACGAGGGTTCCAGTTGATCTGATCAACGAAACAGTCCGCTCGTGAAATTAACGCGCAAGTGGCTGAGCACTCCACAGAAACGTGTACCCTTAACGTAGTTCTCGGGGAAATTCAGCGTGACACAGAGTGTGACAAGGCTGGCCCTTTGAAATACAGGTACAACAGAAACAGGAAGAAAGAGTGAGAGAAAATTGTGGTGAAAGAATACAGCAGGGTTCACCCACCCCCTGCCGGAGCCTCATGGAGCTTTAGGTGCTTTCGCTCAATAAACACTCACAACGCCCGGTCTGGGAATCGAGACCGCGATCCTACGACCGCGAGTTCGCTGCCCTAACCACTGGGCCATTGCACCTCCACCACCTGAGGCTAAACAGTAACAACAATAAACAACTGAACTGCAAAATACCAACAAAAAAAAAAAAATTTCCTTCTTTTTATGGAAGGCTATAAATGCTACGTGAAGTCACGTGGTCTAGTGTTTAAGGTTTTGTAGTGACGATCGCAGGATCTTGGTTTCGATTCCTGGACCTGACGGTGCGTTTTGTTCTTTAGCAAAACTTTTCATTCCCCGTTGCTGCAATTCACTCAGGTCTAAATGTGTTACTCTGTACTAGTATCCAGTTTTAGAAGAATATCATGATTCGATGGCTTGTACGTCATGGAAACTGGATAAACTGGTTCTATGAGGTCTAAGAATCGTGACAGAGGATGATGATGATAATGATGATGATGATGATGATGATGATGATAATGATAATGATGATGATGATGATGATGATGATGATGATGATGATGATGTTGATGATGATGATGATTGCTACAGTTCTTGGTCTTACTAGTGTATCTTCTATTTTCACTTTCACATTTGATGACGACGATCGTGATGGTGCTGATAATGGTAGTTGTGGTGGTGTTACTGTTGGCAATGATTATGATTATAACGATGAATATGAATATAAATACGAAGATGATGACGATGATGACGATGATGATGATGATGATGAATGCGATGATGATACGTTGTAAATCAGTACTAATCAATAATCGTGGGTTAAGTATTATTGGTTGTCCAGTTTTGTCGGTCCATCGACTTTGTACCTTTATGCAAATGAGATGTGTCTTGGATACGGTTTTAAAAAATAGTTTCACGCTCGGGTGGGAAGTGGGTAGACGAACAAACCCTGATGAGTTGTTTAAGAACAGCAAAACCAATCGGTCCGATTTACAATCAAACTTACTGAGAACTCACTATGGCTTTTGCTTCACACAGAGGATGAGATTATAGGAGCCCTAATATTTAATTATTCATATCTTTATCGATTTCGTGTGTCTTGCGTGGTGTTGCTATTTCTGTTTTTACTGTGTTGCGACCTCTGTGTTTGCTTTGTTGCGACTTCTGTGTTTGCTTTATTGTGATTTGTGTTTGCTGTGATGTGACCTCTGTGTTTATTGTGTTGCGACCTCTGTGTTTGCTGCGTTGCGAACATGGCTAACGTCAGCAGTTTTGACTACAACATATAGATATTACTGATCGCTAGTAGCAGATATTATAAAAAGCGGATCTCCATCCTTGGCCCAATGCCATATTCATCAGCTGTCGTCTTCACGTAGATCAACTCTGATCGAGCTGACTAATACTCAAAGGCGTTCCAGTCATGTTCAGTCTGTCATAATTTAATGTATATTAGTAATTACACTCCCCAAAGTACTCTTCATTTTAGATGGTAGAATGTGATTTGAGGAAGGTTTGGTTGTTAATTCACGGTCGCTCTTCGCAGAAATTGAGGGAAGAATAGAGTAAAGAGAGTGAACTTCCAGTAAATAACAGTTTAAAAATAAATCCAACGAAAATATCCCAGAAATCTGTGACATAGAAATAAAGACTGCAAAGTAAGCTGTTAGCAACTCATTCGCGCAAACTTTGCTTCGTGTAACGTATTCGTAGATGGTATACCTGTGATCATGGATTTGCTTGTACAGAACTAATCTAAAATTTAACGGCAAATACAACAACAACAACAACAGCAACAACAACAACAATAACAGCAACAACAACAACAGCAACAACAGCTCCTCTTCCCTTTATAGAACAACAAATAATGACTTTAAAATGAGCATCAAAGAGGATATAGTGAATTTACATGAAAAAGAGGATATAGTGAATTTACAGGGAAAAGAGGATATAGTGAATTTACAGGGAAAAGAGGATATAGTGAATAAACTCTTTGGACATAGTTTTATAGAGATACGAAAAGTGATAAACAATTTGTTAAATATAATAAGATTTGAACGTGGATTCGACAGTGTTGGAAGTAAATAGTAATTAGTAAAAGTAATTAGGCCAACATGTTGATATGCCGTCTGTCAATGACCTTTCTAGTCTAAGCTTTCCTAAATGACTAAGACTTACATAAACAGATGGTAATCAACTCCTGTTTTGGCAGCATTATTAAGCTGGTGAAAGATAAATTTGCTACCATATAGATAGAACGCATAACTATCGCAGGCAGCTCCTTGCTGGAGGAATTGAACTTGACTCTGCAAATCAAGGAAATGTGTTATCAATTACACAATATTGCAACTGATTACAGCTTTGAATTATATAAGTTTGTGTCATACGTTGTGTCAACCTTTTAGACTGAAGTGGTTCAAATATTATTTGCATCCCCTTCACGAAACCAGCCACACTCTATCTTTCTACATACAAATAATCTTGTCTTTAATAATGTTGTCCACTATTCAAGCGTTACATATCTAAACAAGACCTTTAAGAAGAGCATTCAGCCGATATACAGATTCCGGGCCCAAAGAGCCCTTCCCCACTAAAACACTTACAGTTCATTTGAATTTTGAGCTCACATAATGCTAGTTCTGGCCGTTAAGCCTTAAAAAAAAAAGATAATCACAGCTTTGACGTCTCCTTCTCCATGCTTGCATTAGTTAGACGGAATTTTTTAAGGCTGATTTTCTACTGTCGGATACACGTCCTGTCTCCAACTTTCGCCAGTTTCCATGCAAGGTAATATTTCTCCATAACTAGACATATTTTCACAAAAGACTGGAAACGAGCGAAACCATTTTGTATGATGGTGATGTTCTTTTACAATTGTTGAACGATGCCGAGACATGCGCGCGCACGCACATGCGCATACACACGCACACGTGCATACACACACATATATGTGTGTGTGTGTATATATATATATATATATATATATATA
>NC_068998.1:35490657-35491983 GCF_001194135.2 Octopus bimaculoides
TGTGTGTGTGTGTGTGTGTGTGTGTGTGTGTGTGTGTGTGTGTGTGTGTGTGTGTGTGTGTGTGTGTGTGTGTTTGTATGTATGTATGTATGTATACAACGGGTTGCTTTTAGTTTTTGTCCACCAAATCCATCTACAAGACTTGGGTGCTGCGCAGTGGAACCGAAACTACATGGTTACGAAGTGAACTTCTTAACCACACAGTCATGCCTTGGGTTGCAAGCTACCCTAAATATGGCTTACCCGTCTGTGCTTGCTAGGCCCTTATTAAGCAGATATTCCCGCACTTACTAACACCTATAAAAATTATGTCCCTCTGTAAATGCCATTTCCCTGAAATCGTTACGCAGTTAATAAGGGGAAATCCTTGTGTTTATTAAGACCTTTATATGTTAACCTTTTGGAGGTTGCCAGTAAGTCTATAATGTTTTCTCTCTCTGAAGTTAAGTCCTTAATAAACTGACCTCCTTGTGCATATCAAGATCCGAAAATACCGATATGTGAAACAACGATGTCTCCTCCGCGATTGTTGGGTTTCCAATTATGCCAACCCTTTATCAGTGCGTGCGCAACCCCCACTTACACATACACACAACGCGCGCACGCACACACACATACATGCACACACATGCACACAGACACACACACAAACAATATAATCTCATCACCACCGATACCGCCACTACCACCACTGGCCGCCGTCGCCGCACACGTTTGCAAAGAAATCCATTTAGAAAGGTATTTTAATTGAACATCAAGCTACCAGAAGATTAATTGGACTTTCTTAATTAATCCATAATTAATGTGAGGGATTTAAATTACTTGTTAATTAATGTTTATACCGTAAAGTCTATTATCGTCTTAAAGAGCGTTAAAGCAATTTAGCTGCTGCTGCTGCTGTTATTAGTGTTACTGTTAGTAATGTAGTTACTGTTGCTACCGTTGGTTTTGTACCCTTCGTAGCTATTTTGGTGGTGGTGGTGGTTTTTTTTATGTTGTTATAGTAAGTGACTGTTGTGTCTTGACTCCAAATCAGTTCCGATAGAGCAGAACTATAGCACACTGGGCACCCTCACACATCAATCAATCAGTCCCAATGTCGCATGATCACGTCTGATTAAGAAACACACCACATGCTCCAATGTAGCCCCTGGATTAGTCAGTCCTGCAGGGAGTAGACTTATGATCTGATCTAAGACGTTTCAACCGCGACCATCTTTATAATCAAGTATATTGTACAAGGGATCATTATATGCGCATACACGTGTATGTATGTATATTATACTATATATATATATATAT
Organism: Octopus bimaculoides; assembly: GCF_001194135.2. Taxonomy (NCBI): domain Eukaryota; kingdom Metazoa; phylum Mollusca; class Cephalopoda; order Octopoda; family Octopodidae; genus Octopus; species Octopus bimaculoides. The sequence continues at coordinate 35,491,960 of NC_068998.1, forward strand.
ATATATATATAAATATATATATAT
>NC_068998.1:35493689-35494619 GCF_001194135.2 Octopus bimaculoides
GTGTGTGTGTGTGTGTGTGTGTGTGTGTGTGTGTGTGTGTGTGTGTGTGTGTGTGCGTGCGTGTGTGCGTGTGTGTGTGGTGTGTGTCTGTGCACGACGGGCTTTCGTAGAGTTTACGTCTGCCAAAATCACTCACAAGGTATCAGTCGACTGGAGCTAGAGTAGAAGACTCTTGCCCAAGGTGTGTTACGCAGGCAAATTTGATCTCTGTGAGATTTGAACTCAGAATCAGATCAAATGCTGTGAGGTTATTCCACTCAATGCTCTATGAGTTCTTCGAATTAGTCGCGGAGAACGATGCAAATGTATTTGTTTGTGTCCATATCATTTATCTTTCATCGCCATGTTGTTATACAACTTTAGAAACTTTAGAACCTTAAAAACATTTTCATTTTATTGAACATGACAATTTGTCCGCCCCCTTTTCAAATCTTCATTGCCCCACATCTATGAGGAATGCTAGTAAGAAGTTTAGTTACTGCGTGTGTCGTGTTCCCGAACTAGGACAAACCAGAAATTATAGCCATCACCTCATCTCAGAGCGATACTCTGTGTGGTCGCTCGTCTTGCTGGAAATTGCAGGCAAGTCTCTTTAAGATCACATCCTATCGTTCTTTAAAACAAACGTGGCCACATTGGGTAATAAAACTCCAGGGGATTTCCCTCTGTATGAAACAAAAACAAAAGATATGTAAAAAAAAAAAAAGAGCAGTGGTGGCACGGTAGGAATGTTTTTGGTCACAGGTTCGATGAATTAAAGTTGACCAGGAACCAAAACAAATAAACGACGCCAAACAACAATAACAACAAATACGTACATACAGACACGCATGCGCATGCTTGCGCCAGTCTGTGTCCAACCGTTCAGTGGCAAGGCTTGGGACGGCCGAACAAAGGAAGCATAGTTGCAAAGTGAATACAGCCACGCGC
>NC_068998.1:35495097-35500491 GCF_001194135.2 Octopus bimaculoides
TATATATATATCCCATATAGGCGTGGTTGTGCTTCCCAACCACATGGTTCCGAGTTCAGTCCCTTTGCGTGACACTTTGGAGAAGTGGTGCTCCAGCATGGCCACAGTCAAATGGCTGAAACAAGTAAGAGAATCGATAGATAGATAGATAGACAGATAGATAGATAGATAGATAGATAGATAGATAGATAGATATGTGTGTGTGTGTGTATTTATGTATGTATGTATCGAATTGCTGCAATTTTCCACAACAATTAACAATGTAAAATAACTTGTATCCTTTAATTCCTGTAAATAAGTGGTGCAGTGAAGGTCTGTAAAACATCCCAAAGTTTCTCCAATTCAGTTTCCTGGAATGAACAAATGGGCTCGACCACGTGTGCATATGCCGTGCATACTTGTGAACTGATGAGGCATGCGCACCCATTAGGTGAGTGCTAATATAATCGCATATGCGCACATGTCTGTGTGTTTGTGAGTATATATGTTTGTATATGTCTGTATATAAGACGGGCTTCCACGCAGTGTCCTTCTATCAAATTCACTCATAAGGCATTGATCAGCCCAGTAGCTGTAGTAGACGTCACTTGCCCGATGTACCGCGCAGTGAACAGAACCCGAAATCACGAGTTTACAAAGCGAGCTTCGTAACGACACAGCTGTAAGAGTATAAAATATTAACAACTGCAACAGTTTGCTAGAGGAGAACAATGTTAATGTCAACGCTGTCGCTCGACCTTTTAGAAATAGCAGCCAAATCGCTCTCAAATCAAGTACAGTATGGGCTGTCTACGATCAGAACGCTTTGACCATATTTCTTCTTGGTCGAGACTGAACTGGGGGCTAAGCTGCAGTAGCAGCAGCGGCTGACTAAACAAATACAACAAAATCAACAAACTAACGAGGGAGGTTACTGAACAAGATAAATTAGTGAAACCAATGGATTTACTCAAAATAACAGTCAAATCACTCTAAAATCAAACCCTGCCGTCCTAGTCTTAAATATAAATATAAAAAAGAACTTTCTTTTTTCATTCGCAAAATATGCATTATTTTTAAAAGGAAGTAAAAAATCTGAAAATCGGTTATAATAATGTAGTCTTCCAGTCTCATTGTTATGAAGATATGACGTTGTGGAGAAAAAATGGAGGAAAAAGTTACGAAGGTTTAAAAATCGGAAAAACTGTATTTTTAGCCAATAGCGAGACAAAAATTTTCTGCGGTTTGCAGAGCGGTGTCAACGTTAAGGTTGTACCCTGTGAAATTTATAGTTTAGCGTTTGACCTGTTCATTGTAGGTTTCTAAATAAACAGAAATACCTAATTTCGTTGTAGGTTTCTAAATAAATATAAATACTTAATAAAATCAACATATATCATCTTATTGTTTCTCTTGTCGCTTCATTCATTGTATGTTTTTATCATTTTTTAATTTGCTATACTAATATATTTGTCTGCATGTGTTTGCTTTATGCGTATTTCAGTATTATGTATATCTGTCATGTATTTGTGTACACCATTGATATATAAGTGCATGTGTGTGTGTGTGTGTGTGTGTGTGTGTGTGAAAAGAGGGCGTCTGTCTCCAAAACTTCAAATTTCAGTAACGTTTTCATGCTTGGGTTTGTAAACTATGATAAGAATAACACTGGTCAACAAAGAATTTGTCCCAAGGAAAAGAATATTTGTATCTTATATGTTTTTGCTTGCAAAATTCAAAAATAATGTCAAATTATCTGTATCACCCACAGTTTCTCTGTTCCACAATATTCCCCCTCACTTCCTGTTACGTGGGTTAAATTTCAGTTAAGCTGTTGAAATGTGAAGCTAACAGTTTAAGAAATACTCATAATTTAAATGTTTATGAAAAGAATTAACCTAGTGAAATCATAAATCCAGCTATCTGAGTCAATGAGTCCCTGAAGCTTAGCAATACTGAGTCGATGAGTCACCGATGCTTTGTCAATACTGTGCTTGAAGTGCAGGTGTGCCATTCCATTCACCTTTAGAATGCTAAGATGCTGTATAAACATCGCAAACATCTTTTGCTATATATGAAAAACATGTAAAATATTAAGACAATTGACGAAAAATATGTATAATAAAATTCTAATTGATAAATATAAATTTTTATTAAAACAAAACACGCGGGTGAAGTAAATCTCGTGGTGTGAAGAATCAGCACAACATGCGGATGAAGTGAACACAACACAATGTGCGGTTGTCATGGGAACAAGCTGTTAATGCCTCGCTGTCTGTTGATTGGATAAAATTACTCAAATGTCCTGACTTTGATTCCAAACAACATCAGATTCTTTAATTTACGAGATGAAGTAATTGGTTGATCGTAATCAAAATTCAAAGCTGCATCGATACACCAAAATTGAAAGCAATCTGAGCAAAATTAAAGGGGACTCATTTTGCGAATGAAACAAACTAGATCCATAAAAACTGAGATGACTACGGCTGGGACTGGTCAGAATTGAACTAGAATCTAAATATTAGCAGCAGCAGAAACAGCAAATAGAACAGATCATCATCATCGTCATCGTCATCAACAACAACAATAACAACAACAACACGACAACTACAACAAACTGATGCGTGAACTTCTATATCGGTTGCTCAATTTGCTAGAAATAACAGTCAAATCTCTCTAAAACCAAACCCTACCGTCTTAATTCTAGATATATAAAAAGACATTATGGCTCCGGCTGGGACGTCTTTATCAAATATCTGCCAAATAGTAGCAGCAGAAACGCAATATACATCATCATCATCATCATCATCAACAGTAACACCACCACTAGAGTGAGTTTCTACAGGGGCGCTCAATTTGCTAGAAATAGCAGTCAAATCTTCCTTACATCACATTCTCTTGTGTTTAAGAAATGAAAGACAGAGGAAAATGCAGTCTACGATAAATAAATAAAAAAACAAAAAGATGCGATGGTTGCAAATAGAATGCTTTTTTTAGGTCTGCTAATGACTTGTGACTAAAACAATAATAAAATGAAGCACAATTCAACAGCGAAATAACAATTAATTAAGAAGATTCGCGTGCCACGTTCATTATTTTAGCAATTAATCATTTGAATATTTATTTAATTATTCAAACTACCAGTTAAGCCAACCAACACTTGTGCTTCAATTATGTTGCGCGACATGCAAGAAACAACAGCCCAATTTTTCTCATATCACATTTCTACTGCCTTCAAAAAGAAACGATATACAAAACACACACACACACACACACACACATATTGTTGACGTCATAAGGATATTTACGGAAGTTGCGAGTTCGTGTGCCACGGGAAGATTTAACTCGTCCTATCTAAATGGCTAAAACAGTGATTCTCAACCGGGGTTCACTTGACCCTTGGTGGGGTCCATGTAAGACCTTGATGCTAAAGTTTCTATGCAATAAAATCCTTATTCTTCTACAATGCACAAAATATTTTAACAATTTTTTTTTTATGCATTTCCTCCAAAAATTACAATAGAAGTTTTCAAACATCGGGTGGAATGGCTGTGGGGGTCCAGTCCAGTAAAATAGGGAATCAAAGGGGCCCAGGGGCAAAAAGACGATGGTTGAGAACCAATCGATTGAAATAACACATTTTACATGCACCGTCTGCTTTGAGTAACAAGCTTCCCATATATACAGGGGTTGGACAAAATAATGGAAGCACCTAGCATCATAGCATCATAATTTTGAAATATTTATAAAACCGTCAAAAGCTTGTTTATTATTAGTGTTGCTTAATATGTTTTGCTAAAATTGCTGTTTCTTTTCAGATATCATCAGAAAAAGGTAATTAAGATTCATTAACATGACAAATCTATCGGACTTTCAAAGAGGTCGAATTGTTAGTGCTACTATGGCAGGCGCTAGCATAATGAAAACAGCTGAAATGTTTGGTGTATCAAGAAGTACCGTATCGAATGTAATGACAGCCTTTGAGAAAGAGGAGAAAACCTCCTCGTCAAAACAAAACTCCGGAAGAAAACCAAAACTTTCAGATAGGGACAGTCGGTATCTTACGTGAATTGTTAGAAAAGATCACGAAACTACAGCTCCCAAAATTACTGCAGAGCTTAAGTACCACCTCGAGAACACAGTTTCCACAAAAACTGTTCGCCGAGAGCTGTTCAAAGACGGATTTCACGAGAGGGCTGCAATCAGAAAGCCACTACTTTCAAAAACAAACGTTGCAAAGCATTTAGAGTGAAGTAAAAACCTACAGAACTGGTCCCTAGAGCAATAGAAGAATGTTATTTTTTTGGACGAGTCATCCTTTATCTTATTTCCGACCACCGGCCGAGTATACGTGTGGAAACAGCCAAGAGAAGCATTTGACCCAGAATGCCTTCTTCCAGCTGTTAAACATGGAGGAGGATCTGTGATGATCTGGGGGACAATATCTTGGAAATCCGCCGGCCGAATGGTTTCCCTTCATGGCAGAATTAATAGTCAAGCATTTTATCCGATCAAATTCATCTTATGGTTGCAGTACTGTTCCCAAGAGGAAACGCAACCTTTCAGGATGATAATGCACCAATTCACTCAGCTAAAGTTGTTACTGAATGGCATGAGGAACATTATAGTGAAGTTGAACATCTTTTCTGGCCACCACAGTCCCCAGATCTCAATATTATTGAACATTTATGGTGCATTTTAGAAAAAACAAGTAAGGAATCGATATCCTCCACCATCATCACTACAAGAACTGGAGACTGTTTTAGCTGAAGAATGGACAAAAATTCCTTTGGAAACAATTCAAACTTTGTACGAGTGCATACCTCGTAGAATTCAAGCTGTAATTACTGCCAAAGGTGGTCCTACCCCATATTAAAATAAATGTGCTTAAAATTTTAAGGTGTTTCCATTATTTTGTCCAACTCCTGTATATAATAGGAGTGGCTGTGTGGTTAGTAGCTTGCTTACCAACCACATGATTCCAGGTTCAGTCCTACGGCATGGCACCTTGGGCAAGTGCCTTCTGTTATAGCCCCCAGGCCGACCAAAGCCTTGTGAATGGATTTGATAGATGGAAACTGAGAGAAGCCCGTCTTATATTCATGTGTGTGTTTGTGTGTCTGTGATTGTACCCCCACCATCGCTTGACAACCGATGTTGGTGTGTTTACGTCCCCGTATCATAGCGGTTCAGCAAAAGTGACCGATAGAATAAGTACTAGGCTTTCAAAGAATAAGTCCTGAGGTGCTCCAGCATGGCTGCAGTCAAATGGCCGAAACAATAAAAGAATATACATATATACCTGGTTCATTCCCACTGCGTGGCACCTTGGGCAAGTGTCTTTAACTATAGCCACGGGCCGACCAAAGCCTTGTGGATTTGGCAGACGGAAACTGAAAGAAGCCCGTCGTATAT
>NC_068998.1:35503225-35504706 GCF_001194135.2 Octopus bimaculoides
TGTGGCTGTGTGGTAAGTACTTTGCTTACCAGCCACATGGTTCTGGGTTCAGTCTCACTGCGTGGCACCTTGGGCAAGTGTCTTCTACTATAGCCTCGGGCCGACCAAAGCCTTGTGAGTGGATTAGGTAGACGGAAACTGAAAGAAGCCCGTCGTATATATGTATATATATATATATATTAGGCACTATGTGCAAACACATTGTTTCACCTTTTATCTTTTGTTTTAGTCATTAGAGTGCCACCATGCTGGGGCACCGTCTTGAAAAATTTTAGCCGAACAAATCGACAACCAGTACTCATTTTTTTTTAAAGCCTGGTCCTGATTCTATCGGTCTCTTTTGCTGAGCTGGTAGGTAACGGAGACGTAAACACACCAACATCAGTTGTAAAGTGCTGGGAAGGAACAAACACAGACACAAAACATACACACACGGATATATATGTAGTTGTGGTGTGTGTGGGGGGGGGGGGCTTTTTTGCAGTTTCCAGCTACCAAATTCACTGACAAAGCTATAACAGAAAAACATTTGCCCAAGGTGAAGCGTTATGGGACTGAACCCGGAACCATGTGGTTGGGGAGCATACCTACCATACAGCCACATAACGTTATATATATAATTTCTAAAACATATACAAAGATTTGGAATTTATTGGCAAAATATAGATTATACAGGTATCGTCACTAGCTTTTCGACCCGGACGAATAAAAAATAAGATTGACTTTGGCGAGATTTGACCTCAGAAAGAAAAGTACCTACCTAGATACCGCGAAGTATTTTGTCCCCGGCTCAAACATATTTTCTATATAGAAATTATCACTCACAGTATAGGTTTTTTTTTGTTTTTTTTATCACTGGATACTATAATTTGAAGTTGTGATGTTCATATTCCGATCCTGTGCTAACTTTCTTATCGTCTTCTTTTTTTTTTTCAGGTGCATGTGGCACATAAGTATATAAAACGAAAATGCTTCACCCAAGATTCGAAACAACATGCTCATTCCTCATCGGTTAGTCGGCTTTACGCAGTTGCTTTTACTGCTGGAAATGATAGCTAAATCTTATTCCTATCGCTCGCACGTCATCGTCTTAAACAAGGAAAACAAGATACAGTCAACAATAATACAGTTCTAGATATGCTTGGTAAAAGGACGGTATGGTCATAGGTGGAACCTTGTTTGACCGAAGCCGATCTGGGACTAAAGCAACCACATTCAATAAGGGTGTTTTCTGAGGATGTCTCAAATTTGTAGTTTGACCAACTAAAATGTAACCCTTATACCTGCCTCAAATCACACCTTGTATAGGAAGTGTATATGGAAAATATTGGCTGGAATAAACTAACACGGGATGGTCGCGATTAAAATGCTTTTTATACATAGTTTTTTTTTCCCCGTTAAGGGCTGATATAGGTCTAAGCAATAGGAGCACTCTTAATTGTTGGTTCCATTTTTCTTCAGGTACAAAAAAAAAAAAAAAA
>NC_068998.1:35505041-35508548 GCF_001194135.2 Octopus bimaculoides
ACTATTGTGTCCGAGAGAGATTCATTCTGTTTTAGTGCTTTGTTATTTAACACACTTACCGGTCTGATTCCCACTTATTTTTGTTCTAAAGTAAATGAGTGGAAATCGAACCAGTGAGTGTGTTAAGTAATAAAGCACTAAAAGAGAATGACTCTCCCCAGAAACGATAATATATGCTTCAACACACGAATTTGCATAAAGAAACTTGCAAACCAAATACAAAAACAATATACATATATATATATATATATCACTGAGATTTATTATCGTATATATATATATATATATATATAGGACACAATATATGTCTTTAAGTGGTACTAATAGTTTCTTATGCTGAGAAATATCTCAAGCATATATCAGGCACAAACCACATTTACACACACCACAGAGAAACAGATCCAAGCATGCATACATATATACATACATACGTGCGTATGTATGTGTATGAATGTGCACATACATAATATATATCGGTCAGTGCTCCATATACTCAAACAATGACACACTCTAAAAATTATAGAATATTTAGAGGGTGACCACTGGTTTTGCACCTATGCAGTTAAGAGCTTTATGGGTGCGAAACCAATATTCATTCTCTGACCGGCTAAAACAGACTAGCTTTCTAAATTTATACATATATATGATATTATATTATATTATATTATATTATATTATATTATATTATCTTATACTATATTATGATTCGGCGCCAATGAGTGTTATTCATTTTTAAATCGTGTTTTACATTTTTTTGTTGTCTTGCTTAGTTGAATCGAATGTGTGGTTTTTATTCGAAGAAAGGAAATGGTAATCGAAACTCAGGTGCTGACGCCGACCTTTAAGACAATGTAAAACTGTAAAATTACCGAATAAGAGCTAACAATAACAACAACATCAATGAGAAATACACACATGTACGTATATGCGCGCAGATACTTACGTACACACATGTACAAGAAGAAGCCGAATTTGAAACTTAATTAGAACATCATGCGAAAAGTTAAACTAGTTCAGATTAGAAGATTAAAAACTTTAAAATTATATTACCTTAACATCACATTATGACTGTCAGTTCAATAAAGATTGGTTAATGAAAAATAATCCAGTATTAATTTAGTCTCCAAAAATATTCGTTCCGTTTTCTCCCTCCTATTGTTTAAAGAATGTGATTAAGGAAGATGAGAAAAAGTCTACAGAACCGAACAAATCCTTCGTGTATAGTCATTGCCTGCTATAGTAGTAGTAGTAGTAGTAGTAGTAGTAGTAGTAGACGTAGTAGTAGTAGTAGTAGTAGTAGTAGTAGTAGTAGTAGTGTTATTGTTTTCGTTGTTGTTGTTGGTGTTGTTTTTGTTTCTATCGCTCTGTTGCAGTTAGATGCCGAGTAGTGAGGTATGATGAAAGAGTGGTAGGGGGAGGGAGAGGGAGGGGGGCTTTACTTATATATCAAGAGTCATTCTAAACAGGCGACTAATAACATTCACGTCTTCAAGACTGCTGCGCTCAGCGACCCAACTTGTTTCCCCCAAAAGTGAAAAAAAAAAGAAGAAGAAAAAAGAACAGAGAGGTTATGATACATGCGCTAGTGCGTGTGCGTGTGTGTGTGTGTGTGTGTGTGTGTGTACAAGTGTGCCACTGATTGTTTCCACTTCTCTGTTCGTATGTGGGTGTCTCTTTCTATGCTGTCTTTGTTAGACTGTTTTTCCAGATCATTGTGTACGTTTGTGCGTTTGTGTGTTAGTCTTTTAACTTACCATGACTTCCTCTCTCTTTCTTTCTCTCTCTGTCTCCCTCTCTCTCTCTCTTTTTCCCCCCACGCTCTCTTTCTCTCTAGCTCACTCTCTCTCTCTCTATATATATATGTCTATGTGCGTTCGTGTGTATGTATATATGAACGTATGTAACTGCATGTGTGTGCATGTGCATTCATATATGCGTGTAATGCATGTATATGTGCGTACGTTTAAGCTTGTATGTATTTTATATGTATGTACCTATTTTTTGTGTATGTATGTACGTATGTGTTTCTTTGTGTAGGTTTCTTTGTGAGTATGTATATATGCATATATATATATATATATATATATATACAGATACAATATATGTGTGCGTGAGTGAGTGTATGTGTGTGAACGTATAGATGCGTATGTATGTTTATATATATCTTTATGCAACTTTATTTACATATTTCTATATATATGAATGAATGGATACGTATGTGTTCATGTATAAATATTTATGGGTGTTTCTTTATGCGTATACACACACACACTCACACAAAAACACACTCACACACACACAAACATATATACATGTATATATGAATATATAAGGGTGCGTATGTGTGTGTGTATAAGTGTGCTTATACATACATATTCACGTATGTAATTGAGGGTGTGTAATGTATGCGTATATGTGTGGGTGTGCATGAACGCGGGTATGTGTGGGTGTGTGTGTGTTACTGCAAAAGTTCTGTTATTAAAGTGAAAGCTGTGGAAGAACAATATCCAAGAATGTAACACCCAGACTCACATATATATATATAACATAAAACTCACATACATTCATACATACACACACATACATACATGCAAAAATACATACATACATACACACATACATACATTCATACAGGCACATTATAATCACACCTCATTTGTGCGCGTAAATTATATCTGCCTGCACACCTTCAGCAAAACCCAAGCCTATCCTTTTACACACCTCCACTAAAAGCAACAAACATATATTCGTACGCACACACACACACCACACACACACCACACACACACACACACCACACACACACACACACCACACACACACACACACACACACACATATACAGATGCACTCTCTCCCCCCTCTCTCTCTCCCTCTCTCTCTCTCTCTCTCACACACACTCATACACTCACAAGCACACACACATATATACATGTGTGCGTGTGTGTGTGTGCTAACTTTTTTTTATGATTTAGCGCACAAATAAGATGTGATAATAATGTGTTTGTATGTATGTATGTATGTATGTATGCGCGTAATTATGAATGTATTATGTTATGTGTGTATGAGTTTGGGTGCAACATTCTTGGATATTGTTCATCCACAGCTTTCACTTAAATAAAAGAACATTATATATATATATATATATATATTTTACTTGTTTCAGTCTTTTGACTGTGGCCATGCTGGAGCACCGCCTTTAGTCGAGCAAATCGACCCCAGGACTTATTCTTTAGAAGCCTAGTACTTATTCTATCAGTCTCTATTGCCGAACCGCTAAGTTACGGGGACATAAACACACCAGCATCGGTTGTCAAGCGATGTTGGGGGGACACAAACACAGACACACATACATATATACGACGGGCTTCTTTCAGTTTCCGTCTACCAAATCCACTCACAAGGCTTTGGTCGGCCCGAGGCTATAGTAGAAGACACTTGCCCAAGATGCCACGCAGTGGGACTGAACCCGGGACCATGTGGTTGGTAAGCCACTCCTACGTCTAT
>NC_068998.1:35508738-35509647 GCF_001194135.2 Octopus bimaculoides
ATATATATATATATATATACATATACACATACATATATATATATATACATATATATATATATATAATATAATATAATAATATATATTTTTGCATATATACATACAAATATGTACATACCTACATATATATGTATATATACATGCATATATGGGTATAGGACGTCAAAAGAACGTGAACAAAAAGAAAAATGAGAACATAAAAAAATAAAAAAACATGGAAAACGATTTTCTTTTTCGAACAACGAAAGAAACAAATAGAGAAACGAGGCAGGCAACATAAAGAACAATCCCTTCATCAGTTGTCCTCTGCCACGCATCCACTCTTTTATTCTTTTGCTCTTTGATATGTTTCGGTCCTTTGACTGCGGTCATGCTGGAGCACCGCCTTAAAGGGTGTTAGTCGAAGAAATCGACCCCAGAGCTTCTTCTTTTTAAGCCTAGTACTTTCTATCGGTCTCTTTGCCGAACCACTAAGGTACGGGGATATAAACACACCAGCATCGGTTGTCAAGCGATGGCGGGAAGGCAAATACAGACACACACGCAAATATATTTATATACACGACGGGCTTCTTCCAGTTTCCGTCTACCAAATCCACTCACAAGGCTTTGATCGGCCCGAGGCTATAGTAGACGACACTTGCCCAAGGTGCCACACAGAGGGACTGAACTCGGAACCATGGTGTTGGGGAGCAAGATTCCTACCACACACCCACTAAATATATATGTAATGTTTTTTTTTCATTCCTTTGTTTGTTTCATTCATTAGACAGCAACCATGCTGGGGCACTGCCTTGAAGAGTGTTGGCAGTTAAACCGGACCTCGTACTTGTCTTTACTCCTGGTATTTATTCCATCGGAATTTTCCTGTCCAACAGCCTGCTTATAGGAACAAGAAAGAAAGCTAGC
>NC_068998.1:35510199-35510759 GCF_001194135.2 Octopus bimaculoides
GTATTACGTGTAAGAGGGTAGGGGGACTGTGAGTGTACGGTCACAGAGGATGGCAAACCAGCCGTTTATATTTTCTGTTTCTCCTACAGACAGGGTAGGGCATCTGACAAGAACAGCAGAGCTTATCTGTCATATAGATAACTAATAATAATAATAATAATAATAATAATAATAATAATAATAATAATAATAATAATAATGATAATAAATAATCTGCTAAACACACACATATTAAAATTCTTCTCTTAACATTAAATTCTTCATTTAGATAATCCATAATTAGTCAATTTCAATTGATAACTTTTGTTCTTGTCCTCTCTTTTCAGAACGTATGTGTGTGTGTGTTCATTCATCTTTTGTTTTTTTTTATTTATTTATATTCCCTTTTTTCCCCTTAACTTTAATTCTTCCGCTCCTTGTTTTTTACGTTCAGCTTTAGATTTATTTATTTATTTATTTTATTAATTTATTTACTTCTTTTGATCATTATGTTATCATTTCTTACCACACAGACACACATGCACACAGACACACATACACAAGCACACACACACGCATAC
>NC_068998.1:35510769-35511214 GCF_001194135.2 Octopus bimaculoides
ATATATATATATGTATGTATGTATGTATGTATATATGTGTGTATGTGTATTTTTGTGTGTCTGTGTTTGTCCCCCACCACCATCGCTTGACAACGATGCTGGTGTGTTTACGTCTCCGTAACTTAGCAGCTGGGCAAAGAGACTGATAGAATAAGTACTAGGCTTACAAAGAATAAGTTCAGGGGGCGATTTGTTCGACTAAAGGTGGTGCTCCAGCATGGCCGCAGTCAAAATGACTGAAATAGATATGAGTAAAAGTGTATATACATATACACATACATACATACATGCATATATATATATATATATATATAGCTTTATTTATATTATACTCATTTATTGTGCTTTTAATTGTTAATTTTTCTATATGTGATAGTGGATTTTCATCGATGAGTTCTTGAAACTTGGTTATTTTCCCTAAAACTATATATTTTATATATATTTT
>NC_068998.1:35511355-35513616 GCF_001194135.2 Octopus bimaculoides
GTATGTATATATATATATATTTCGTCAGTTAAACACGTACTATTCTACGTGAATTGGACTTCATTTTTTTTTTATATATATCTTTATTAAGAAACATTTCTCATGGTTCAAAAAGACAAAATGGTACAGATGTTGCCTTGGAGGCAGGCGAGAGAGATGTGCTGGAACAGCCACTGCGACTCACGTGGCTCGTACTTACAGACAGCCATCTCCGCCCCTATTGCGGTGAGCAGGGATATGGTTCGGGAGCCAAGAACGCTGGCGGTCTCCACAGCTCGACCATAAACTTGTCGGAGAGCGACCGATACCTTAACAATTTGCTTTTCTTAGCCTGACAAGCAGCGGAGCCTGAGCTGATGGCTGACCACACCTAATTGCCGCTGGAGAAAGTATCACAGCTTGTGACAACCAGATGAGCCCACCGCTACTGAACGGGAAAATTGTTATACCGTCCGTCCTTTTACCGTTCCCTCGGTGTAACCCCGCTGGCTCGAGGTGGGAAGAGAAGCCTGCGGCGTCTAGGCCATTCTTGTGAAGGGCAGCATAGCGTGGAAGACGGCCAACACAATGACGCAAGACAATGAATGGAGACCGAAAGAATACACAGTGGATCCGCAGCGGCATTCATGAAACTCACAGATCTGGAGGTCAAGCCTCAAAGAAACGCTGATGCGAAGATACTCGCTATCAAGCTGAGTGCCAGTTGCGAGTGATGGCACTGCATTGAGTGAAGATCCATTGTAAGTTTCGGAGGCTAAGCGGACACATGCCCGACGGTGATAGTCAAGTCGACGCACGAACTCATCTGCGATCATGCTACACTGGATGGCATCCCATTTCTTATTTAAAAGGACCGGACGTTCATATAGGGGAGAGGGCGTGGGCGTCAGCAGGGTGCAGGCCGAGCTGACTCCGTGTCGCGTAGGCCACCTCGCGTTCCCCAATCAAGATAGTTCAGTTGTGTTGCGAAAAACACTGGAAATAAGGTCACGGCAAGAGGTCACCTAGGAGAAAAAAGCCAGTGAGACGGGATATCGAAGGCCGAGGCCGAGGCCGTTATATTTGATGAGTAAAGCGGCCTGTTATCATTCAGTGTCGTCGAATCGAACGTTGTATATCTCTTCGGCGGTTCGTTGGATACAGGCATCGAGATATGTGAGGAGAGATATGTGACTGTAGCAAGGGGCACTTCAGAGGGGTGTACAATAGCCTCGGCATGGCGAAGCAGTTCTTTAACAGAAGCAATGCCGCATGGGCGTCGATCCCATTCAATCTGTATGTCAATCTTTCAAGCTGGAAATATTTAGAGCTGAAAGTGGAGGACTGAGTCCCACAGCGTGGCACCTTAGGCAAGTGTCTTCTACTATAGCCTCATGCTGACCATGCTGTAAGAAACCCGCTGTATCTATGTAGTCATGTATGTATATATGTTTGTATGTATCCATATATATATATATATATCACACATCCAAAACGGAGACGAACACCATTCCTCCATGTGATCGACTTACGATATTAAGATATTAAGTTATTTTCTAAACATGAAACCAATGGTAACCTTAATACAGAATAAAGAAATGCGGTGTTGGGCACTTATTCTCATTGTGTGTGTGTGTGTGTGTGTGTGTGTGTGTGTGTGTGTGTGTGTGTGTGTGTGTGTGTGTGTGTCTTTATGTCTGTGTTTGTCCTCATTCACCGTTTGACAACGGTGCTGGTGTTTTTGTGTCTCCTTAAATATAGCGCTACGGCAAAAGAGACCGATAGAGTAAGTACTAGGCTTTAAAAAGCAAGTACTGGTGTCGATACACTCCACTAAAATTTCAAGACGATGCCCCAGCATGACCGCAGTCAAATGATTGAAAACAAGCGAAAGATGAAAGGCTAAAAGTCTGTGTGGCGCGTGTTTCCACTTCAAAGATATCCTCGAATGTTGCATTCGGTTACATCCAACTGGTTTCAGTTGCCAACAATACAGGATATGCAGAAGGAAGACGTGTCGGACAGAGATTTTATGCAAATACATTGTGGATAATACTGTAATACGATCTTTGTGGATACATAATTCTCAATTCTCATTTTAACACCGCATACATACAATCATACATACATACATACGTACATACATACATACATACATACATACATACATACATACATACATACAAACATACATACATACATACATACATACATACATACATACATATACCGACTGCTATTTTCAATAAACATTGGTGCTTTGTTGTACTACTACTTTATTT
>NC_068998.1:35514370-35515451 GCF_001194135.2 Octopus bimaculoides
CCGACATCGTTCACATGCGCCTGACTCGGGCTCAGAAGTTTTCTTGAAACAATAAATTTCTATAGAAATTAGGATTTAAATTCCAATGTATTAAAAATTTCCGTTCTACAATATTCTTAAAGGAACGAAAAATTACCCAGCAACTCGGGCTAATACGAACGAGCCTGGTAGGTGTAAAAGACTAACTGGCATCTCTTGTCAAGAGTACAGGCGACAGTCAGATCGCTGATGTTTGTTATGCAATCCACTGTCTTTACTTGATTGCCGTTATTCTGTGCGTCTGTGTTGTGTTTTGCAGCGTTGCCTTATTTTTACCCTTAACTCAGAAATGGAGAAAGACATAGTGCTAGATATAAAAAAAATAAGCCATTGAGACTAGAAATATTGCGGTAAAACATGAAATTTTTCGAACAGGCATGTATCTTATGCGAAATCAGTGATGAGTGCGAGTGACGCTGGTGACTTGGCGTCATTTCTGATATAATCTTAATATATAAAGCTGAAGTTGTGTGTCTGTGTGAAGCCTTTTTAAAAGTTTATAGAAATCCACATTTTCCACTTTTTCGTTAAAATTTTTACATCAATGGAATTTTCTCGATCTGAACTTTCCAGTGCAGTAATTAGATTTTTAAAATTCCGTTTACTTTGTGTGATTTAAGGGAGATTTGGCTGTTGTTTCTAGCAAATTTTATATTTATTCCCTTCTACCTGGAGCAGCGTTCTAACACACGCGCTCAACAGAGAGAGAAAGTGATACATACAACGTCATAGATTAAACTTTCTTCTCAGTATTCTTTACTTATTTTTCGTAACATTGATACGTAAAAACACACACAGCCACACATACGTAATCTGTGACAACAACATACACATTGCTCCAGTTCTCTATTTCCTCCTCTTCCTCTCTTCCTCTCTTGCTCTCTCAAATGCATACACGTGCAAGTAAACACAATCATTCACGTTCGTTAATGTGGCATAACTACAGAGTTGTACCCACCGACTTTGGAAGGTCATAACTTTCAGAAAAATGAATATTTTTTTCTGAAATTTTCTATGCATATATTATTTATTATGTAGATTC
>NC_068998.1:35517405-35521729 GCF_001194135.2 Octopus bimaculoides
ATATATATATATATATATATATATATATATACATATGTGATATATATACATAATATATACTAATACATGTATGTATGCATATATATGTAAGTGAGATAATAGCTTCACTTTAATAGTTTCCGTATTAATAGTGAAACTATTAAATTGAAAGTATCTCACATTACGATAGATATCTTGTTTCACTTTTGACACCTAATGCTGAAATAGTTTAAGAGATAAGTGATTGGTCCGGGCTCGCGTTAGGCAAGAAGTTGAAAACTTTTTGGGCCATGACACTGCATGTACCCTAAGTAAGGCATTTGTATAATTTGAATGAAATCGGTCGTGTAGTTCTCGAGTTTTAGAGATTCACACAGAGAGGCACACATTTTCAGTTTTATATATATCATGGGAGGTTAATGTGCCCACGTGCTTTTCTATAACGCACCTTAATTTGTACAAAGCTGACACAAATATATTCTAAATTAATTAGTGAGTGAAATAATGAAGGGAAATGGGAAATTAAAGAATTTCAGAACAATAATTATTGTCTATGAGACATAAAAAAAAAAGATTGAAAAACGAGACCATTTCCGTAAAAAATAGGTGTGGTAAATGCTTGATGATTCCGGAAGCATCTAAGATTTCAGCGACTTGCGGCCGCATGTCGTCAACGGTTGTGTTATGGGTAAGATGACCTGGTAGCCAGTCTTTTAAATCTGTGACTAGCGAGTATTCTATGTCAATGCTTTGCAGCACAAAATGAGAGTACGAGACGGTAGCTAACTAGAGCTGATTCCAAGGAGCTACTCTTTCATATCTTAAGAACGCTTAAGAATGACATTGGCTGTGTGATTGAATCTTCCTGTTTTCAAGTAATCGAAATTAAAAGGTGCTGTAAAAATTCTATGCTAATATATGCTCCAAACAAAGGCGGCGAGCTGGCAGATTCGTTAGCACGCCGGGCAAAATGCTTAGCGATATTTCGTCCATCTTTACGTTCTGTGTTCAAATTCCGCTGAGTTCGACTTTGCCTTTCCTCCTTCCGTCGTCGATAACTTAAGTACCAGTTGAGCACTGGCGTCGATGAAATCGACTATCGCCTCCCCTACATTGCTGGCCATGTGCCAAAATTTGAAATGAAAGTGTTTCAAATACCAGCTTAACCTATTTCATAGCTTATATGACGCACTTTTTTTTTTCCCCCAACAAATATGTCAAAAACTCACTCCATATCCATTAAGCAAAGTTGGGCTTACTATATGCTAATTTTTGTCCCTAATGCTCACTTTTTCCTGAATATGCGCTGCTGAAATTGGAATGCGTCTAATATTCTCATGCATATTTTAAGCCATCATGAAAAACCTCAAATACTGTTATCATGTATTTGATGTTATTTTAGTAGGTGTGGTTGTATGGTAAGCAGGTTGCTTCCTAATCACATGCTTCCAGATTCAGTCCTGTTACGTGGAACCTCTTGGGAAAGTGTCTGCTACAATAGCTGCGTGCCGACCAAAGCCTTATGAGTGAATTTGGCGGACGGAAACTAAAAGAAGCCTATTGTGTGTATATATATATATTTATAAGTTTATGTATGATTGTGTTTTTGTGTCTGTTTTTGTACCCTACGACCACTGGACAACCGATGTTGGTGTGTTTATGTCCCCGTAACTTCGGCAAAACACCAATAAAATAAATACTAAGCTTTAAAAATGTCCTTGGGTCGATTTATTCGACTAAAACCCTTCAAGGCGGTGTTCCACCACGACCACATTCAAATGACTGAAACAAGTAAAAAATAAAAGACAAAAGAAAAAGATTATTGAAACAAAAGCCACTAAAACAATGATTCTCAAATTCACTAAAACTGCGTCCATCCACCAGAAAAAAAGATTCGATGACGTGTTTTTTGCATCACTTCTTTATTAATGAAAGAATAAAATAGAGTTTGTGTTCTTGTTTCGCTGTTTATTAATATCCACAAGCACCTCGCTTGTGAAAAATATAGTTCCAGGGTGATTAATTGGTATAGTAATAAATTTGCGAATAAATAAATTTACAAGCAATTAAGAGAACTGTATATATCATTATATACATGGTCATGCCTGTATATAGGACATGGGTTAAGAAAAATATGTTAAATGAAGGAATATTAATTGGTTTAACAAAAGAATTTACAGACGTGGCTGAGTAATAAGAAGCTTGTTTCCTAATCACATGGTTCCGGCTTCAATCCTACTGCGTGGCATCATGGGCAAGTGTCTTTTACTATAGCCTCAGGTTGATCAAAGCCTTGTGAGTGGATTTGGTAGACGGAAACTGAAATGAAGCAGTCAGCTGGCAGAAACGCGTTAGCACATCGAGCGAAATGCTTAGCGGTATTTCGTCTGTCTTTACGTTCTGAGTTCAAATTCCGCCGATATCAGGGTCGATAAATTAAGTACCAGTTACGCACTGGGGTCGATATGATTGACTTAATCCCTTTGTCTGTCCTTGTTTGTCCCCTCTATGTTTAGCCCCTTATAGGCAATAAAGAAATTGGAAACTGAAATGAAGCCCGTCGTATGTGTTTGCTTTTGACCACTGCTTGATAATCGGTGTTGGTTTGTGTTTTTGCCCGTAATTTAGCGGTTCGGCAAAAGAGACTGATAAAATAAATACCAGGCCTTAAAAAATAAGTACTGGGGTTGATTGTTTAAACGAAAATCCTTCAAGTCGGTGCTCCAGCATGGCTGCAGTCCAATCTCCGAAACAATTAAAATAAAAAGAGAGTGTCAAAAGCGTTGTGTATAAGATTATATACACGCGTGTGCCTGTATAAGATGAGGGTTCGGAAAGTTTATTATAGTGGTTCTCAACCGGGGTCCATATGGCCCTTGGGAGTCCATATTAAATTTTTAACCGGGTGGTGGGGTGTCCATGTAAGCAAAATAGTAAATTGGGAATCCACAATAATATTTTAAGGTTCCATGAAAAAAAAAACAATTTGTTTTAGATATAGTTATTGCAAGAAGCAGCTGCTAAGTTTTTGTTCTCTAATGCTTTACATAGTTCGGCATGTTTCTTGCAAATATATGCAAGCGAACGCAAGAAAAACAAAATAGGGATTTTGAAAGAAGTATTCATAAAATTAGTTTTTAAAACATTGAATGATTATGGGGGTTCATGTGCATGAAATAGTAATCGAAGGAGTCCATAGATAAAAAAAATGGCTGAGAAATGCTGGTTAATAAATTATTCAGTTTAATGATTTCTCCAAACACACACGCACGCACACAAACTGATTCGACAGTTGCAATGAAGAGTTTGATTTTGATTCGCCTGAACAATTTGGAGTTTCAGACCTTCTTTAGTTTGTGTCAAGCTGTCCATACTTGTGCTTTCTGATCTTGATGTCTGCATCCAAACAGCTCGACCAACCAACTAAGTACTTGAAACCTTCAGCAACATTCAATTTGGAACCGCTCAAAGCAAGCAGTTCAACATCACTTGATTGGTTGAAAGATATTTTTTCGGTTTTCTTGGCATTTGTGTGCAGTCCAATTTTGGCAGCTGATGTTTCTACTCAGCAGAACAGCCGTTGCGCTTGATTTGCCGCATTACATAATCCTATACAATTGCAAACAGGTAAGATGCAAGCTTGTCTCCTTGTAGCATTCCCGATAGTATTTGAAAGAGTTCCGTTTCTCCGTCAGATGACAGCACAGGAACTCTGGTTTTCTCGTAGGTTTTTGTAATAGAAAGAACAAGTTCTGAAATGCCATATGCTCGGAGGATCTTCAGTATTTTGTCACGATGGATGCTGTCATCCACTTAGCTGAAGTCCACAAAAAGGATAATGGTAGGTAGCTGTCTTGATTTAACCCTACGCTTCAAGGCTAAGATATGAGATGTCGTGGATCTCCCTGGCCTAAATCATTTTTGGCTTGGTCTCAGATGGCTATTAAGCACCGGATGAATCCTGTTGGGATCATTCGGTTGATGAGTTTGAGTGAGAGATTGGACATTGCAATTCCTCTGTAGTTAGTCTCATTGCTGAGGTTTTCAGTCTCTGACCACTGTTCTGGACTTTGTTGGTTCTGCAAGAGTATAATCTCGAAATTCAGTATCATTTCATCCAGATTGCCGTGTGATAAGGAGCTTGCTTCCCAACTATACGATTCTGCATTCAGTTTCACTATGTGGTAGCGTGGACAAGTGTCTTCTGCTATAGCACCAAGCCACCCAAAGCCTTGTAAGTGGATTTGGTAGGAGGAAAATGAAAAACATTATATATATGCGTGTGTGTGTGTGTGTGTGTGTGTGTGTGAGAGAGAGAGAGAGAGAGAGAGAGAGAGAGAGAGAG
>NC_068998.1:35522626-35523891 GCF_001194135.2 Octopus bimaculoides
ATATATCGGTTCAATTTGACTGTCGGCGAAAAGAATTCTCGATACCATAGTAGAGATGAACAGAGTCTTGTTTGCGTCTAGTCAGTCTCGTGTTACTCACAGTTTCGTCTGTTGGAGGCATCGTGTTTTAAGGCAAGCCATGACTGAAGAAGAGATGGTGTTTGCTTATCTATGTATGGGAAACCTGAGTCTCTTTTTCTCTTTTCTGTTTTTTTCTGCTTTCTTTTCTTCTTTTTTGTTTCCTTTCTTTTCCTCTTCCTTCTGTTTCTCTTCCTTTTTCCATTTATCTTTTTCCCTTGTACCATCATGCCCTACAACCAAAACATAATACTACACACACGCGCGCGCACATTTTATCGCCTTGCATGTTCTGCTCGCTTTATACACTACCCTCATGTCGGGTTGCTACTTATCTCTTAAGGCGGCCCACGAAGGTCAAAATGCTAAACGGCATTTAGTCGGTCTTTATGTTCTGAGCTGAAATTCTGCCGAGGTCAACTTTACCGTTCATCCTTACGAGGGTCGATAAAATAAGTGCCAGTCTAGTACTGGAGTCGGTGATATCGACTAGCCCTCTCGCCCTAAATATTTCAGGCCTACTGCCAATAGTAGAAAGGATTTATGGCAAATCTCGGGAACCAGTCTTTTTCAACCCTGAATGAAGAAGTGAACAGTTGCAAGCAGATCTAGGTAGGCTTACCAATTTCTGTTTAAGTGTATACTTTAAATTCATTCTTTCCTTGTATGTATTGCAAAGCTATTTATTTATCATAGCCTCAACAGTGATATATAAATCATAGTAAATACTCCCAAGATACAATGCCTCGATTAGACGAATAAAGGTGAACGTTGTGAAGTTCCTGTGTGCCTAGTTATATATATATATAGGGGAGAGCGGTGCATGCGCGCACCCAGGTACATACACACAAATATACGCACACCAACCCATAAGCACCTTAGCACCCCATCTCAAAGATATATAGACTCGCGTCTCGTTCAACTCGTTCAACTCTGCTATTAACCTTTAATCTCCCATACACCCGCCACAAGTCGCGTTATTTATTTACATACGCTCTCCCCACTCCTCACATACATACACAACTCACACATACATATATACACATAAATACATCCTACACATACATACATACATACATACATGCATACATATACATATGTATATATATATATATATATATATACAGCTGCATGTACATACCTACACACACATACATACACACACATACATACACACACACACACAC
>NC_068998.1:35524178-35529625 GCF_001194135.2 Octopus bimaculoides
TATATGTATGTGTGTGTGTGTGTGTGTACACATGCATACATGCATACCTGTGTGTGTGTGTGTGTGTGTGTGTGTGTGTGTGTGTGTGTGTGTGTGTGTGTGTACATATGTACATTGTGCCGATAACTATAACAGATCGTATTACATTAGTTGTACGGAGATATCAGATAACCCCTGGCTATTTGAATTAAATTTTGAGATCTAATCTGTCACTTGGTAGTATCTGATGATTCCATGAAGACGAATCCAGCGTCCTTTTATCGTATTTCGACGGTGTGTATAATGCGGAGGTGGGAGCAGAGAAGATGTGGGAGTATTTGGTGCAAAGGGAAAATGAAATAAATTGAATTGCAGGAGTTTGACATAAAACACATACCTTATGGTACTGTGACATATAAAGCACACACATGCACATACTGAGACACAAACATACTCACACATGCACAGTCACGCATACACATACATGCGCAAGCACTCGGGCACACACACACATACATACACACACACACAACGCCCACGCGCAAACACACATGCACGCAAGCATAACACATACATACAGAAGCACGCATAAAACACTCTTTTTCTCTATATAAAGGCAATGTACACATGTGCGTTTACAAACATTCTATATATTTTAAATACATACGTACACACAGACATATATACACACATATATACATACAAATTCACACACACACGAATATACACATTCCGGCGTGCACACAGATACATATATACTTTTTTAAAATATAAATGGTTTTTATGGTTTTGATTTAATTGAAGCATTTTTTTAGCTTGATCGTTCTCTTATTTTGCACCAAATTTTATTCAGACCATTGTACAAACTTAGATTTTTCACAGAATTTAGCTGATGGTTAACCGTATTTACGAAACCAATTACGAATTTGTACGTTTACTAGCTTTTCCGAAATTAAAAAAAAAATATTAATCGTTCTCTTTTTTTGTTCACTACTGTATATATCTATGTGTGTGCGTGTGTCTTTCTCTCTGTGTTTGCCCCCACCCTACATCACCGCTTGACAACTGGTGTTGACTTGTTTATGTCCCCGTAATCTAGTGGTTCAGCTAAAGAGACTGATAGAATAAGTACTAGGCTTTAAAAAATAGGGCACACGCACTCACACACACACACACACACACACGCACAGACACACACGCACACACACATGTATGTATGTATGTATGTATGCATGTATGTATGGTTGTATGTATGTATATGTAGATATATAAGATATTCCAATTAAAATAATCTTTTCATCATAGAAAATTACCCATTTACTTTATATAGAGAAAAATGAGGGTTTTTTTTACTATTTACAGCGTAAAGAAAAAAATGTTTTGAGCTAAAGTGATCAATTTAATACACATCACAGTAAGCTGTACTGATTATATGGATTCGTTAATTCATTAAGAGTGTACTACATTACGGTTTCAAAATGGTTGCAATGTAAATTATATCTTTTTGTTATAAACATATTGTATCACATTCGCTTGGAAACATAAACAAAATAATTATACTATAGATTATATTACTCTATTTATTAAAAAAATTAAGGGATTTATGTGACATTTTGCTAATTATAAGTGTCCGCCGGGGGAAAAAAACGGCTTTATATATCTCTGCGGCTGAGAAAATGGCATTTTTTGTGAATAGTTTTGAGTTTCCTGAAATCTTAATCAACATCGTTTATTAATGAAAGTATCCCTAACTTCTGTCCACAGCTGGTATCAGAAGGATCGAGCTAATTTTGTGTGTATGTGTGTGTGTGTGTGTGTGTGTGTGTGTGTGTGTGTGTGTGTGTGTGTGTGTGTGTGTGTGTGTGTGTGTGTGTGTGTGTGTGTGTGTGTGTGTGTGTGTGTGTGTGTGTGTGTGTGTGTGTGTGCGTGTGCCTGTGTCTCTGTGTGTACGTACGGATGTATGTATGTATGCATGTACGTATGTATGTATGTACGTATGCATGTATGTATGTATGTCATTATTCAGTTTTATTTCGAAATTTCTTGCCAATAGCGAAAGAGCCGGTTTCTAACCTAGATCCAAGGCTCCTTCATTGGAATCTCAACATCCACAACAGGGTATTTGTATTTGAATGTATGTTTATGTGCAGATCTGTATGTTTTGCTATGTATGTATGCATGTATGGATACTCTTTACTATTTTACTCTTTTACTTGTTTCAGTCAATTGACTGCGGCCATGCTGGAGCACCGCCTTATAGTCGTGCAAATCTTATTCTTTGTAAGCCTAGTACTTATTCTATCGGTTTCTTTTGCCGAACCGCTAAGTTACGGGGACGTAAACACACCAGCATCAGTTGTCAAGCGATGCTGGGGGGACAAACACACACACACATATATATATATACATATACATATATACGACGGGCTTCTTTCAGTTTCCGTCTACCCAATCCACTCACAAGGCTTTGGTCGGCCCGAAGCTATAGTAGAAGACACTTGCCCAAAGTGCCACGCAGTGGGGCTGAACCCGGAACCATATGGTTGGTAAGCAAGCTACTTACCGCACAGCCACTCTGTATGTCTGTATGTATGTATGTATGTATGTATGTGCAGGTTTGTATGTTTTGTTTTGTGTATGTATTCTCATGCATATATTTGCATATCTAGACATATTTAAATGTTAAACTTCTGGAGAGTTTTACAGATGTTCACAGTTCCAGTGATGGATTGGAACCTGTAATGTTCGAATTAGTTTTCCCCTTTCTGAATTTGAGGATCCTAATTTTTCAAGATTGGCATTTATGCAGTGTGTTACATATCCCAGAGCCCCGATAATTACAGGTATAAACCTGAACTTATAACTTGGATAGAGTAACTGCAAATTTCTCAATATTTCAGCGTATGTATTCTCTTTTACACTGTATGTATGTATGTATGTATGTATGTATGTATGTATGTATGTATGTATGTATGCCCATTATATACGCCTCAAGGGAAACATGAGTGTATCCTGGATTTTCAGTTGCGTGGTCTAGTTAATTAAGTTAATTACGCTGAAGTTTAATTAAATATGTGACCTAATCGGTAGGCCCATGTTAAGAGTGCTTACGGTGGGTTCCGCCTGATTATTTGAATTTAATTCTTATACATACATACATACATACATACATACATACATACATACACAAACACACATACATACATACATACATACATACATACACACATACATACATACATACATACATACATACATACATACATACATACATACATACATACGTGTGCCTATGTGTAATATGTGCGTGTGTGTGTGCGCGCGCGTATATATTTATGTGTGTAGACGTGATTGAAATCCATGCAAGCCCGAGTTAATAATTTCACTTCATAACCATGACATCTCTCGTTCGATTCCGCTGCAGATCGGAGAAATTACTTTTACCATTGCTGCAGTTGATTAATACCTGTGTGTGGGTTTGGGTCAACAAAAACTACGTAGAAGCCTCATAGCTGAACTGTACTTCTAACCGAAAGGGTCAGAGTTGTCACACATTTTGTTACACCGATTCTGTTGAACAATGAAGTCGTTAAATATACAGGTGTTTGTGAGGTACTCGGCCATTTACAGTAAAAATCAGTGAGCAGAGAGCAGGAAGTTCAGTCGAATAAACAATTGTCGGAACCGATGGAGATTCAAAAGTTTTACTGCTCTTACAATTAATCTATGTTCTTGTATTTCGTTGGTCTTTGAAGTACAAACAATGGGGAACTATTTACCATAACCAGGTTCCAAAGTACGTAACCTAGAATACATGTCCAAAGAAGTCGCACGACTCTACCACAACGTATCATCAGATGAAAGGATGAGCCTATATGAGCAGAAGACTATGCATGGATTTATTACTAGAAAGCTCCGTGAGGATAGTAACATCGATCATCAAAGCAGTTTATCATGGACCAATATCCGGATTACGATCTCCCACTTTGAAGAGTACGTGTTTGCAATCCAAGAACAAGAAATATCAACCAAGTACCTGATACACAAAAGGGACGGAGATGCAGGTAAAGCCGTAAAGTGTGACAACCAATGCAGACTTTGTGGAGTTCCCACTGAAGATATCACCCATATCATAAGCAGTTGTCCGAAAATGTCATCACGGTATTATCTATCGATAAGACATGACGTTGTAGCTAGGACACTCTATAATGAAATCTGTCGGAAGGATAATCCCGAGGACAAAGAAATAAAGACCCTCAATATGGTAGAAGACATAGCCACTCATAATAAAAAGGAATACAGGTGGAATGTACCAGTGAAGAATTCAATAAAATATAAGCACAACAAACCTGATATAATGATTTGGGATAGAGAAGAGAAACTGCGCACAGTTGTGGAAACTAGCTGCCCATCGGATGTTAACATAAAGCTGAAGATCAGTGAGAAAGAGAATATCTACGCTGAACTATTGAGAAATCTGCAGTTACTCCATCCAGATTACAAGTTCTGGTTTATACCTGTAATTATTGGGACCCTGGAATATGTAACACACTGCCTAAATACCAATCTTGAGAAACTAGGCTTCTCAAAAGGAGAAAGGAGAAAGCTAATTCGAAGATTACATACCCAATCCATCACTGGAACGGTAAAAATCTGGAAAACTTTCTAGAAATTCATCATTTAAATATATATGAGCATGTCTAGATATGCAACTAAATGCATCAGAATACATACATAAGACATATAAATCTGCTCATACATGCATACGCACATACATACGTTCATATATACGTATATACATACGTTCATAAATATTTACACACATATATGCATGCTTACATAAGTTCATACATGCAGACATACATATATACATACATATTTTTATATATAACGTTGACCACTAAAGTGGACATTTAATGTGCTAGAAATAGACCACATGTGTCTACTAAGACCTAAATTGTTCTCAAAACAAAATTCAGCGGAATACCAAAACGTATGCGGGCAAGACAGTGAAAATTACAGAAATAAAACATTATTAAACACGAACTAGTTTCGAAATCAACACTCTCACCGAATGTCTGTTTCTCTTCAGCGAAAACTGTAATGGAATCATAATTCTCAGAATCCTATACAAGTTGCCCACCGCCAGAGGTGAACGTATATATGGTTCTGCTAATTACAACTTAATGGCAAAAATCAAAAGTCTTCGTTTTGGCGCGCTAATTCCGGGAATATGTCTGCAGAAAATAGTTACTGCGTCGCATATATCCACTTTGAGAATTTGGTTATGGTTAATCAAATTAAAACATAAGGTAAAAAATCATATACATACGTATGATCATATGTGCATACATACACAGTAATGTATAAATGTATATATATATATATATATATATATATATGTGTATGTGTGTGTGTGTGTGTGTGTGTGTGTGTGTGTGTGTGTGTGTGTGTGTGTGTGTGTGTGT
>NC_068998.1:35533323-35534841 GCF_001194135.2 Octopus bimaculoides
AATATATATATATATATATATATATATATATATATATAGTGATAGATAGATAGATAGATAGATAGATAGATAGATAGATAGATAGATAGATAGATAGATAGATAGATAGATTATTATAAGTCGATTAGTTTACTCGTAAGCCAACTAAATAGTCCTTTCTGCTTATAAGCACAAGCAGTAATATTTGTCGGGAGGGGACTAGTCGGTTACATTGAGCCCGATACTTGGCTGATACTTATACCTAGGAACCTTCCGGTCCAGAGAATAAGTTGTCATCACTTCACTTTTCTCCTCCTTTGTACGGCCACACCTCGAATACTGCTGTCCCCTGTGGTCTCCCCATACAAAACAGAACATCTCGAAAAGTGAATCACCCCAGAGGGCATTCACTAAACGAATTAAGGGCATGACTGATCTCGATTATTGGGACGGCCTTTAAGCACTGGAACTCTAGAGAGATACATCATTCGTACGATGTGGAGAATATACCACCATCATTGCTCAAACGACCTCAACATTAGCTTCGAAATTCATCCAAGGCTAAGAGCACGAGTCATGCGTCTCCTATCCAATTCAGGATCACAGCACATAAATACACTGCAACACAATTTCTTTTCCTCAACAGGTCCTGCTCTATTTAACATTGTCCCAAAACAGATCAAAGAGGAAAAGGATCCCATCACCTTTAAACGGAATCAGGACAAAGTTCTTCAAGGAATACCAGATAAGCCACCTATACCTGGATACAGCTCACTCAACAAGAAATCCCTACTCGAATGGACCATGATACCACAAAACTTGGCTTAAAAAGGGCTTAGATAATCCTGTCAGGTGGTGCTATTAAGTTAAACGTCTATTGAAGTGAAAACAATTACTGCTGTGGAATGTAAACAAGATGTTCTAGCGGTGTAATGGGATCTTTTCCCTTGAATAGAATTAGTGCCGTTGTTTGTCAACAACAACTATCGGCGGTACTGTTATTTATGACATCGTTCGTGCGTTTGTACTGGTTTTAGCTTTAGGGTTTTAGGGTTAGGGTTCGGGTTTAGAGTTAGTGTTAGGGTTAGGGTTAGGGTTATGAGTATTTTGCCAAACCCTAACCCAAACCCTAACCCTAACCCTAAAACACTAACCCTAACCCTAACTCTAAACCCGAATCCTAACCCTAAAACCCTAAAGCTAAAACCAGTACAAACGCACGAACGATGTCATAAATAACAGTACCGTCGATAGTTGCTGTTGACAAACAACGGCACTAATTTTATTCAAGGGAAAAGATCCCATTACACCGCTAGAACGTCTTGTTTACATTCCACAGCAGTAATTGTTTTCACCTCAATAGACGTCAGTGACTGGTTGAAATTACCGAAATACGACAACTTTTAACGGGAAATAAGTTCGAATATAAAATTTTTTCTCTGTTCTAGAAGACAAAATATACAAGTATACGAAGTTTGAAAGTCTTTCGGTACCAAAAACACTACGTAAAACATTAACGAAAACTGTGGCCTCCGTTTT
>NC_068998.1:35535527-35541210 GCF_001194135.2 Octopus bimaculoides
AAAACGAAGAAAAAAAAAAGAAAATGAAAAAAGCAAATTGCCTCTCTGCAAATGTCAGAAGTTATGGAGATTAAATACGCTTTACACCGCTTAATCAGCCAAACGAGTAAATATAAACAACTGAATACTTGTCAGTGATTGGTTGAAATTATCGAAATAAGACAATTTTTTACATGAAATAAATTCGAATACAAAAATATTTTTCTGTTCTATAACACAAAATAGATAAGTATACGAAGTTTGAAAGTCTTTCGGTACCAAAAACACTACGTAAAACATTAACGAAAACTGTGGCCTCCGTTTTAAAATAGATCCTATACGAGTTTCATATATGTACATGTGTGTATGTATGTACTTATGCATGTTTACATACAATGTGTGTGTGTGTGTATATATATATATATGTGTGTGTGTGTACATATATATATATATGTGTGTGTGTGTGTGTGTGTGTGTGTGTGTGTGTGTGTGTGTGTGTATAGGCGTGGCTGTGTGGTAAGAAGCTCACTTTCCAACCACATGGTTCCGGGTTCAGTCCCACTGCGTGGCACCTCTTATCAGAAGAACGATAAGATATAATTTGAGGCAGAATGGTTGCTATTTCTAGCAAGTCACAATGACCGCATAGTGGCTTCATTGTTTGCTTGTGGTAATAAGTTTGTTAATACTGACAATACTTGTCTTAGTATAAAAGCAGTAGCGTGGAAGGCGGTGGTAGGTTGAGACGAGATGTGCTAGCATTTACAGTGTTGGGGGAGATTCTTTGTAGCGATGGGAAAGGGTGAGTGTTTAGGTAACATAGGATATAGGAGGGTAGGTATGAAAGTAAACTGGGTGGAATAAAACGCTAGAATACACAAAGCATGTTGATGATATTGAAGCTGAAATAAGAACCGGTCGATTAAGGGACAAATATTTAAGACTGGTATCAAGCTATCGGGTTCAGTGGGGTCATTTGATCAGGTTAAACAAAGTTTATTATCTATCCGTTCCTTCCTTCTGTTCCCTTCCCCCTCTCTCCCTCTCTTTCTATCTCTTCTATCCACTCCCTTTCTCTGTCTCTCGTTCATATTCTCAGCTGTATTCTGTTAATCTTTTGTTTCGCTCATTTGACTGGGTCTATGCTAGGGTCTTGAACAGCTTACTCGATCTAGTCGATCCTTGTGCAGTTTCAACTCAGGTACTTATTCCATCGGACGCTTACTTAACCGGTGGTCAAAACGGTAAAAGACAGACATACGCTCACATACAAGGCGCAGAAGTGGCTGTGTGGTGAGTAGCTTGCTCACCAACCACATGGTTCCGGGTTCAGTCCCACTGCGTGGCACCTTGGGCAAGTGTCTTCTACTATAGCCTCGGGTCGACCAAAGCCTTGTGAGTGGATTTGGTAGACGGAAACTGAAAGAAGCCCGTCGTATATATGTATATGTATGTGTATGTGTGTATATGTTGGGTATCTGTGTTTGTCCCCCCCAACATCGCTTCACAACCGATGCTGGTGTGTTTAGGTCCCCGTAACTTAGCGGTTCGGCAAAAAGAGACCGATAGAATAAGTACTAGGCTTACAAAGAATAAGTTCTAGGGTCAATTTGATTCGAGTAAAGGCGGTGCTCCAGCATGGTCGCAGTCAAATGACTGAAACAAGTAAAAGAATAAAGGAATAAAAGAATATGCTCCAGCATGACCGCAGCCACTTGGCTGAAACACATAAATAAATAAATATATATATATATAACGTAAATAATATATAAATACATGCATATATGAGTACAGGACATCACAAAAAACATTAAACACAATGAGAAACGAAAACATAAAGACGAGGACAGAAAACGAACTTTTTTTTCGAACAACGAAAAAACACAAACAGAGAAACGAGACATGCAATATAATATATATATATATACATATAGGATCTTATCTGTTTGGTTGCCAGCGAGTGCCAGCGTAAATTTTCTGCCACAGTAACAGTCTTTGTAAAGTCTGCGAAGAAGCACGTGTTGACAGCAGTCACCCCGGGAAGGGTCCTATCTGAGCAGTGGGTTTTCGGAGGAGTGTGTCCGAGACCAGACAGGTTTCTCTATATGCATATTTAAATTGTAATTAAGCATATCTAAATTGTTTGTTTATCTTTGTTACTTTTCGTCAGAGCATTGAGATGGTTGTGAGGTGTGCTAAAAATAACAGCTAAATAAAATTTTTGCATAAATCTTTTACATTAAAAATTATTTGCCAACATCTCGGAGAACTTTCGTGCTAGAAATAACAGCTAAATAACATTTATTTACACGAAAGAAAATTACCGGATACAATGCGTGTTGTTTACAAATATCGACAGCAAATGCTACTTTCAGGATGCTGACAAAACGTGCAGTCACACACAAAATGACAGATTACAAATCCTGTTTCCTGACTGGGTGGAAATGATGAAACTTTAAGCCTCTATAACATTCTAAAAGCATTTTCTGAGGAAAATGAAATAACTCCAACAGTTCAGTTTGGGCAAGTCTATTATTGTGCCAAATTTTAAAATTTTCCGTAAACTTAAATTTTTGGAGTCGCTGGCGACCAAACAGAGAAGATCCTATATGTATGTATGTATATATATATGTATAATATAAACATATGCATATATCCATACATATATGTACATACCTACATCTATATGTATACATACATGCATATATGGGTACAGGACATCACAAAAAACGTTAAACACAATGAGAAATGAAAACAGAACACGAACTTTTTTCGAACAACGAAAAAAACAAACAGAGAAACGAGACATGCAACATAAAGAGTATAACCCTTCGTCAGTTATCCCTGTTCCATCTACTCCGCGTTTCGGAGGCAAGGACTATACGCGACTTCTTTGGAACAGTCCTTCTCGCAAAGCAAATTAGTAATGCCAGGTTATTAGTTTCGAAATAGCTAACCGAAACACATACATACATATGTATGTCGGGGTGAGGAAGGTGTATATTGTCTGCAAAGAGAATTTCTTCTCTCGGGACATCTTTCGCAGCGTATTGTCTTTCCGTATTGTCTTTATATACACGAACATTATTTACCTTATTTGTCCTCATCTTGTTTGTTTCGGCTGATATACCCTGTCTGAAATTTCGAACCTGAATTCTCATTCCTAAGGTATTTTTCGATGTTGTCACTACCTGGAATCGAACTCGGAATCTTGAGGTTAATAGCCTGCGCTCTTAACCACTACGCCATATTTCACTGGGCAATTATGGAGTGGATTTAGGGCTTATAAATCTAATATTTTCTTATCCTTCCTTAATACCGGTTCCCGTATGCAACTCATATCTGCACTCGGTCTGCTTAGGAGGTTGTTGTGTCCTAGCATATATACTGCTTCTTTTAGTTTTCGTATTTTCCAGTGGTGTTCTCTGTCTATTATTTTAACTTCATCCCACGGGGGGAGGTAGTCTTCATCTTTCCATACATGATCAGCTATACCCGATTTATCAATATCTCCTCGTGTCACAGCTTTGCGATTTTTCTCTACCCTTATTTTGAGGGGGCGACATGTTTCGCCTTTGTATAACCTACCACAGCTGCATGAGATGGAGTACACGCAGTCTTTGGTCATATCTTCTTCTATTGGTGGTTTTACCCGAAGGAGATATATGCAAAGTGTTGTATTACTCTTGAATACTGTCCTGATGTCATATGGGCCGCATATCTTTTGTTTCTTTTCGTAGAGGCCTTTCACATAGCGTAGACAGACTGTGGACAGTTTGTTGGTTTCATCTTCTCTTTTTTTCATAATTGGAGTAGATAGTATGTTCTTGGGGTAGTTGTGGCTTAATAGATTGTTACTGAGCATGATCATTTCTTCGTGCTGGGTATCACGATCGCTACTTATATTATTTGCTCGATGTTTTAGACACTGAGCAATCCCTTTCTTTATACTGTATGGATGGTAGGAACTGAAGTTGAGGTATCGTCCAGTGAAGGTCGGCTTGCGGTATACGGATGTCCTGAATCTATACTTAGTGCGTGTTATTAATAAGTCCAGGAATGCTAGCTGATTGTTTTTTTCCTTTTCCATTGTGAATTGTATGGATTAATTAAGTTCACATGATCTAACAGCACTTGGACATCTTCCCCACCAGGATGTGTGTGTGTGTATGTGTGTGTGTGTGTGTGTGTGTGTGCGTGCGTGCGTGCGCGTGCGTGTGCGTGTGTGTGTAGTCCAAAAACACATTAAAAATACATAAAAATGATGTGAAAGAACAATAAACATGGTGTATTAGTTTAACAGTCAGGAAAAATGGAAGAGATCTTCAACGTTTCTAGCTTACGTTCTTCCACAGAATTGAATAAAGGAGAGAAAACAGATGGAGAGAGGAAAACATGTGTCTGAATTAACGGTTACATACGTACATACATACATACATACATACATACACACATACATACATACATACGTGTATATATGACGGACTTCAGTTTCCGTCTCCCAAATTCACTCACAAGGATTTGGTCGGCCCGGAGCTATAGTAGAAAGACACTTGCTCAAGATGCTATGCAGTGGGGCTGAACCCGAAACCAAGTAGTTCCTTATCACACTGTCATGCCTATCTTTTTTGCAACCCCAGTAAAATTTAGTCTAATTGTTGTTACATACATCACTTCTCCCCCACTGGGAGTTATTTTTTCACAAAATAACGAAGTATTTTAAAGCCAACACTATACGTTAATACAAGTGCTATGCGGGAACTAATATCAGCTGTCCTAGCAAGCAAGATTCTGACCCGACTGTGACCTGCCTTTTATATAGACTCCCCAATGGTTTCTAGAAACAATGAACTGTAAAGTTAGTAACTGTGAGATCATTTCATTGAGCGTTGCTGTTCGTCGCTTATCTGACATTACGGGTTTACGTTGCTTCACGGCTGTGCTTATATCTACGAACTGTAAGCTGATGAAGCGTTATATACAGGTTAAGTACCACCCATTCAGAATATGGTAATTATAGCGAATTTATACTGGCAAATACATATGGTTTAGCTTATATAATAAATGATGGTGTGATGTACTTTTGATTCACGCTATTAATACTATAGTAATTCCTGTGCTTCTTCGATGGTCCACTTGAGAAACTTGTAACCTAATGTTTGTGTGAACTGTAAATTTATTTCTTTGCTGTTACATTTATACACAGGATTATCCCTGGAGTAGAAAATGCTGGTCTGTTACATAGGATACATAGAAATATTTGATATTCCGCATCGCCCCGCCACCAAATTGGGCTCGACTTTCATTAGAGATAATGTCATTCGTGTATATACGGCACGCACACGCACATGTACATACACACACACATTATTTGTTTGAGTAATTGGATTGCGGTCATGCTGGAGCACGGCATTGAAAGGTAAAGCCTAACAAATCGACCCTGGTATTTACTTTTAAGTATGGTACTTATTCTATCGGCTCTTTGGTCGAACAGCTAAGTTACGGGGACGTAAACAAACCAACACGGGTTGCCAAGCGGGGGAAGAGAGACAAACACAAAGACACATACACGTGTGCGTGTATGTATATCTATCTATCTATATCTCTCTCACTATCTCTCTTTCTATATATATATACATACATACATACACACACACACACACACACACACACACACACACACACATATGTATATATATATATA
>NC_068998.1:35541220-35544854 GCF_001194135.2 Octopus bimaculoides
CACACACACACACACACACACACACATATGTATATATATATATATATATATATACGTTTCATAAATTGAACAGGAGCACGACAAAGTAACGAACACAAGATTCACACATACAAGACATGGACATGCTTTTTCCTCATCAATTATCGTCCAAATATTCATTGCAATTTCATGCCTTTAACGAGGAAAGAGCATGTCTTTGTCTTGTGCATGAATTTTCTGTTTGTTCTGTTGTCATACTTACTTTCAATTTTTGCAACTTATTATATAATGTAAAGCCACGCATCTTTCTTCTTATTGTCACCTCCAGCACACACATACAAATATATATATATATACATATATTCCTCTTCCCCCTTTATCTTTCTTCCACTTACCTTATACTTACACTCATTGCCTCTCTTCGTCCCTATTCCTATGCCTGTCCTGTTCTTTCAGTGTTCTAATTGGCTTATATCCAGAAATTATTCTGATAGAAATACTATCAGTTTTCTGAGTCGTTCAATTTTTCTCAACCGATCCATGGGCCTTTCAATAAGACACCTATCATGACTACTGGAAACAGCTGTAAGTCAAATTTCCGACAATAATGAAATACGAAATGACCATTATTTATGCCTTCTTATATATATGTGTGTGTGTGTGTGTGTATGTATGTGTGTGTGTGTGTGTGTGTGTGTGTGTGTGGCTGCACTTTATGAAGTTTTAAAATAAAGTGAAAATTTTCAAATTTGGTGTATGGTGTACTGAGGTAATTTTTCACGCTGATTCTTAGGGCTTAATTGACTTGTTTCAAATTTCTATATCTTTTTTTTTTTTTTTTTAATGTTACTGAGGTTTAAAGTCTGATCATGGTTACCAAGTCAGAAAACAAGATTTCGAAGCTGTCATTTTGTGTATGAGTGAAATCGTAAGACAACAAAACAATAATGTCAACATTGCGTTGATAGTATGTGTTTAATAAGCGATAAATGGTCAAAAGTCGAGAAAACAACACATATTTCGTAGTTTAAGTATGTTTGTCCTAAATATTTTATTTTCGGTAAGAAAAATTCACACTTTTCTTCACTCAAAGTAAAGCCGTAATTCCTAATTTTTTTTCGAACACATGTTTTACGTGCTCTACATGTCGGTCCCGGAATTCACTTTTTATGAGTATCTCATCCAGATATGGAATTGCGAATTCACAGTCCGCTAAACTTGCATCTGTTGAAAAATCGCCGGTGTGACTTTTAAGCCAAACGGTAACCTGTTGTATTTATACAGTCCTTTATGCGTATCACGTGTTAGATATTCAGAGCATTCATTGTTAACTCTAATTTGTAGGTATGCATCAGAGAGATCCTGTTTAAAAAATATCTTGCCACCGTTTAATTTCACAAATATGTCCTCCGGAGTAGGTAGCAGATAGTGGCCGTTTTAAGACATTCGTTTAAACCTGTGGAAAAATCAGCACACACTCTGACTTTATTATTCTTTTTCTTAACGTACAGTTGGTAATGCCCATTGACTGTATTCCACTTTTTGATTAAGTTCAAATTTTTTCTATTCTCTCTAACTCTAAATGTATCTGTTCTGACGTTGCGAAAGGTACTGTTCGTTTTAGTTTAAATACCAGTATGGCGCTTTTTTTTTTATTTGAAACTTTGCCTTTGTTTTGGTGCAGAGACCTAATTCATCAGACAGAACTTCAGGAAAACATTAAAAAAATTTTTTTAAATTCGTCTGACTCTTATTTGTACTGGCGGAAAAGCCATTCACATTTTAACAGAAAAGATTTATAAGTTAAATAATTCCATCCAGTCTGTTCCGAGTAAATTTGTCGTACAATTCAGCACAAAAACTCATTTTTAAGGTTTTTCCACGAAATGTAACGTCACTTAACATTTCTCCTTTAAAATATAATTTTTTCCTGAAACACCAAGTGCTATTTTCGAAGTTTCTTTTAATCTAGGTCTCCCGATTTTTTCCATGTATCTTTGTTAATTATCGAGATATCACTGCCCGTATCCAATTGTAACTTTACGCCTGTGTTATTAATTTTTGCATACACAAATTTTCTTCGAGGCTCGTTCATATTTGTTGCCACCGATGACCTGCTTACGTTATTTTTCCTGTTGAACCGTTTTTTAAGTTTTGCTTTGCAATGTGATTTTTTAATATCCTATCTTACGACACTTGAAGCATTTTATATTTTTTAACGGACAGTTACTTTTAAAATGTAGACCACCATAACATGGATTCGTTCTTGACATCTTTTTCTCTTTTTTTCATATCCTTTACCGGTCGACACGCCTGAATATGAAAGCAATCTTTTTTCTTCAATTTTATTTGCGTCACTTCTTAGATTTATAATCTTCTGGTATTCTTCAGCCTGTAAAGTTCATTTTTGATCTTGTTCTAATTTTTGCTAATACTTGGAAACGCATATCTGCATCTTTGCTTGCAATTAGCCCTTGAACAAAAATTAGACATAAGAGCATGCCCGGGGTTAATTCATTTAATTTGAATTTTTCACACAATCTGTACACAAACCCAGCATAGGTGACGAAATCTTCATCTTTTTTGACCAAATTTAAACATTGCTAGCGAGTAGTGAACAGGGAACTGCTTTCACTGAAAATTTTTGATAAAAACATTGTTTCATCGGAACAAATCTCACCTGATGTGTTCGACAGAATATATTTACTCTATTTTTTGTGTTCGGCAGGGGATAACTTTCTTAAAGTGGTCGTACATTTTTCTCGTCAGACCAATTTTTACATTCCTCTTTGAAGATTCTTCGTATCTTCGAAAATATGCAGAGAAGGTAATTCTTTCTTCTGGTTTATGACTGACTTCTTCAATTGAAAAAGCTAG
Organism: Octopus bimaculoides; assembly: GCF_001194135.2. Taxonomy (NCBI): domain Eukaryota; kingdom Metazoa; phylum Mollusca; class Cephalopoda; order Octopoda; family Octopodidae; genus Octopus; species Octopus bimaculoides. The sequence continues at coordinate 35,544,077 of NC_068998.1, forward strand.
TCTGTCGAGTAAGAACCAACAGTATTTTCAGACTTGGTTTTGCTGTTGTAGTTGCTGTTGTTGTTGCAACTGCAGCACGGAGGCCCATAAAACTTCCATGTTAAAACAACTTTTTCTTTGTTGCTTACCAAAAAAAAAAAAAAGAAAAAAAGAAATTAAATGTCGCCACTTTTATATCCTGGAGTTTGATAAATAATTTAACGAAGCAAGGGGAAAGAAAGTATTTGCACGACGCACTACGATTACTGTTACACGAGGTTAAACGCTCTCTGCCAACGGCTCACAGTGAACTGCTTACCTCAATTAGTGACTTGTGGGTGGTCGGAATCCTTCCACAACAAATTTGCTGAAGGAATTTGTTATGCCACGTATTGGTGAATTGTTTAGGGATAAAGAAAAGTTTGTTTTCAATAGAAAGGCGCATTTCCGCGCTATCATCTTGATGTAAAAGTTTATCTTCATAAAAATCTAGCGATTAAGTTGACAGAGTGCTGAGGTACCAATGAATATCAGCTGCGTTCATCAATTCTTAGGCATATAAGTTATTTTATGAGGACACCTAACAGATGAGTTTTATCACGCAAAACAAGTAAGACAAATGAAAAGGAAGCGAATTCGCTCAAATACCAACTGAATTGATTAATAATGTGCGGCTCGCGTTGTCAACATTGTCTGGACCAGAACTGCCAACATTTCGAACACTTATTGTTACTCAAAGCACTTGCATATCACTCTCTCTCTCTCTCTCTCTCTCTCTCTCTCTCTCTCTCTCTCTCTC
>NC_068998.1:35545345-35549519 GCF_001194135.2 Octopus bimaculoides
ATATATATATATATATATATATATATATGTGTGTGTGTATATATATATGTATATATACATACATACATGCACACACACACGCACACATACATAGCAAATAGATGTTTTATAAAACTATTTCGCACATACAATAACAGCTATACCAACAATCCAACATGCCTCCATCATCAGCTGCCCCACAGATATCATTATGATTTCGACATCTGTACAGTACCATCCAACCCGGTGGTATCAACAGCACTAAAATAAGTGTTGTTTTGGAACAAACATACAATATATATCACCACATTCATTCAATCTTAATTCTAGGAAAGATTAAACGCTAGCATTATTAATTAAATTACAACAAAGAAACACATTTACCCTATGTACAAAAAATAGGTATGTATGTATGTGTATATATCTACACACAAACATACATACGATGAACTTCCACACAGTTTCTGTCTATTGAATTCTCTCTCATGACATTGGTCAGCCTGGAGCTACCACTGAAAACACTTGCATGAATACCACGTGTTCGTTAAGTGAACATCTTAACCACAGGACCACAATCCCACATCAACGTTCAGGAGGTGTATATTCATGGACTGTTAGGGCTTGTCGATCTTTGATGCGTGAACAAACTGTTGTACATGCACGAACAGGTGTTCTTTTGTTCATTGTATATTTGTTTCGTTTTGTAAGCGTTGCCTGTTTACAACTTTTAATGATGTTCATTGCCCTGCTTTACATTCTGTTTTGTTGTTGCTGGCCCAGATGTAAATATGGGAGTTGAGCAAGCTATAATATATGTTTTAATATGAGTACAAGGTCGAAGGTGGCGAGCTGGCAGAATCGTTAGCACGCCTGACAAAATGCTTAGCTACATCTCATGAAGTTCAAATTCCACCTAGGTCAACTCTACCTTTTTATCCCTTTCATGGTCAGTAAAATAAGTACCGGTTAAGCACTCAAGGTCGATATAATCGACTTACCCACTCCCTCCAATCTGCCGGCCGTGTGCCAAAATTTGGAATCAGTATGAGGTTGACTACATTGACATTAGTACTTGACTGGTGCTCTACTTTATTGACTCTTGAGGAATGAAAGGCAATGTAGACTCTGGTCTACATTGTATTGCAAGAACTAGTATAATATAATGTACTAGTATATAATGTATTGCAAGAACTAGTACATTATAATGTATTGCAAGAACTAGTTTTTTCCCGGCGCAATAGCAATTCTGTCAACTTGTCACCTTATATGCAGCTTATAATAATCCTTACTATTGTTGGCAGGAAGCTAATCGATCATATCAAACCCAGTGCTGAACTGGTCCTTATTTTATCGACCCCGAAAAATAAGCAAAGACTAACTTCTGTGGCATTTGAAATCAGAGCGTAAAGCCGGAAGAAATACTGCTAAATATTTTGTCGCCGCCTTATGAGCAACGCATGAAATACGTAAGCAAAACAGGAAAAAAAAACATGAGAGAGAGAGAGAGATGACAATAGTAAATAAGAAAATAGAAATAGTAAAAAAGGACAGCCAGAAAAAATGTAAAATGAAAGGAAATATAGCGAAAACAAAAGTAAAACTTGGGAGAGAGGAAAGAGCGAGACAGAAAGAAAACAACCAGGAATGAAGAGACGGTGAGAAATGTGTCATTTAATTGTATCTTTGTGAATATTAAATAAAAAGGAGAAATATATTTATTTATAAGAGAGAGCGAAAAGAACAAAAAAATAAGCTTAAGAAAATGTAAGACATTGAGGCTACATAAATTGTTTTAAACTGAGAGAGAAAGAGTGACAGAAGTAGAAAGAACTGGAAGTTGAGAGAACGAGTGTTTTTAGAAGGCGGTACGAGTCGCTCGTGAGGCGCTAGAGAGATACTATATATTTTCTTAAAGGAGTGGCGTTGGAGAAAACGTCTGCACTAATAGAGTATCATAAATCTAATATGGATAGGCTAGGTGTGGGGAGATTTCAACAAGTTGAAGGTAAGATGTATTGAAAACTGAAGTAGAGCTGTGAATGGAAAAAGAAAGAAGAGAAGAAGAAAGTCGAAAGAAGGTAATGAGCGCATGTAACAATAAATACGTACTGATTGCTTGCAAGACTAAGAAGAATATTTCAGTAAAGAGAAGTAAATAACATATATAAGTAAATTTAAGTGAAAGTTCGCAATAAAAAACAACAACAAAAGACCCAATGTGGTGACATCATCATAACAATTCAATGAGGTCACACACATACACACACATATACACACACCTACTAATCGTAATGATTCTCAAAAGATACGTGGCTGTGTACAAAGAAGCTTGCTTCCCAACGGCATAGTTTCGGGTTCAGTTCCACCGTGTAGCACCTTGAGCAAGTGTCTTCTACTATAGCCTCGAGCTGACCAAAGCCTTGAGTGAATTTGGTGGAAGGAAACTGAAAGAAACCTGTCCTATCTATCTGTTTGTCTGTCTGTCTGTGTGCGTGCATGTGTGTGTGTGTGTGTGTGTGTGTGTGCCACCATCACTTGACCACCGGTGTTGGTGTGTGGAACGATGTAATAACACCAGATGCAACGCGCAAGTGCAAAAGTATCAGGTGACGTAAGATGCTTCACAATTCCAAGATTTACATTTCATTTTTGCTTCAAGTTATATGCTGATGGTGAAATGCCGGTAGTTCGGACACACACACACACACACACACACACACACAAAGAAAATGAGGGGTTTAGTTCACTTGCTATCTAAACGAATAGATACGCTGAGTAAATGATATAGCTGGTCGTCCTTTAGGTTCCAAGTTCACAGCTGAGGCTGGGTTTATGGTTCCGTATTAGGTTTTCGTTATAGCAGGTATATGTTATATTAGAGAATAAAGCAAAAGCAAGGCAGAACGAGTATCACAAGTCATTTAGTATACCGTCATCAGAGACATATTTTAGACGGAAAATTTACAGTTTATAAGGAATAAAATAGAATAAAGTGTAAAGGTAGAATACAGGTGGGAGAATAATGTTCACAACTCATCTTTTTCCAGAGGATATGGATGTTTGTCGGTACTTCCACGAAGGTACAAGTCCTTAGTTAAAATCCCATGTAAGGACCTGTATCTTTATTGGGGTACTAACCAACTTCTATATATTCAGGAAAAAGATGAGTTGTGAACATTACTCTCCCGTCGGTATTCTACCTTTACTCTTTATTCTTTTATTTACTCCTTTATTCTGCTCTTTTATTCCTTATTAACTGTGAATATATTTTATTCCTTGTAAATTGCAAATTTTCTGTTTAAAATATTCATCCCTTGTCTCTGATGACGGTACACCCAGTGCGTGGACATGCTAATCTATCACTTGGGTTATCCCAGAAACGGCTGTAAGATATCAAATTCACCTTGCCCTAGTTAAATTATTCTAAATGACTTCAGATACTCGTTCTGCTTTGGTTTTCCTTTTCCCTCTCATATATATATATATATATATATATATATATATATATATATATATATACATACATATGTGTGTATGTGTGTATCTAAATTTTGTACCACTCTTACTCTATCTTTTATTCTCACTCTCATTTTTCTTCTTTTCTCTCGCTTCCCCTCTCTCACATTTCTTCGCCCTCTTTCTTTAACTCCCACTATTTCCCACTCGTTTATCTCCCCTGCATCTTTCCCTTTGTCTCCTTCAATCCCGTTGTCCCCTACCCATTTCTCCTCTTTCCACGTGACCGGTGTCCGGCCAGCCATGATCTTTCTTTCTTGGCCTGACTGCCAACCGTCAACACGTCTTGTGTCCGTCTCCCATCTTCCTGCCTTTAGGCTTTCACTCCATACACGTTAGCTCAATTTGAAATGTTCTCAGTCGAAAGACGCCTGTTGTTATTTCTTGTTGTTTGTATTCGTAATTCTGTACCATGTTTTCCGTTTTTTTTTTTTTGCTTTTTTTTTTCTTTTGTCGCCGTACACATTCGCTAGCTTTCTTACAAAGAAGTCTAATGCTCTTAGCTTAGACTTTTTTGGGGAAAACCAGATTGAACCATTTCAAGTGCAACTGTCCGAAATGGTCGTGACTTCTGATACTTGACTGAAGAAAGAAAGCCAAGAATGACCCGTCTTTTTTGCCTGTTCTTCTAATTATTGTTTCTCGTGTCCGCCTTTGTGTCGTCTTTCTGTCTGAAAGT
>NC_068998.1:35549604-35551315 GCF_001194135.2 Octopus bimaculoides
TATTTTAATATGGGACAGGACCGCCTTTGGCAGTATTTACACTTTGAATTCTACGAGGTGTGGACTCGTACAAAGTTTGAATTGTTTCCAAAGGTATTTTTGTTCATTCTTCAACTAAAACAGTCTCCATTTCTTGTAGTGATGATGGTGAGGCTATTATGCCACTCCAGAAACCGGTTCACGTGAGTCCAAATACTTGAATGTATGCTGAGAGATTGTCTTGGCCCGTTTGCCTTCAGACAGTTGATTTCTGTAGTTATTATCAGTGTATTTTGGCGATTTAAATAAGAGTTTTGACTGTTGTTTCCAGCAGGTAGACATACGTAGTGTGTCCTTTGATTAATTGTATATATAGATAGATATATACATACATATGTGTGTGTGTGGAGGGGGTGTTTGTGTCTGTGTTTGCCCCTCCCCACCACTTGACAACCGGTGTCGATGTGTTTAAGTCCCCGTAATATACCGCTTCGATAATAGAGTCCGATAAAATAAGTACCTGATTTAACAGAAAGTAAGTACTGGGGTCGATTCGTTCGACTAAAATTCTTCAAGGCACATGGCCGTAGTTTAATGACACTTATGCGTGTGTCTGTGCCTGTGTATAATGATCTACGATAACTTAGCAATTTTTAAAAAAAGAACTTGTGAATAATGAAACTACGTCTCAGTATTTCGTAAGCACTCCTTCGCTCCTTTAGTTAACATCACGGCTTTGAGTCGACTAAGAAGGAATTTTATCAAATTTCTAATATGAGAGTATGATCCGAGTCTGTCTCCTCTTTGGTTAATGCTTCGATAGTTTTTATAGTTTTCGACGATTTTTATCGTAACCTTCTATCAAGATGTTCCCGTGCGGATTTTACTGGATTAAGGTCTCGGCATTGAGAAACTTATTTCAAAGATAGTTCAAAGAGATTCCGTGACTAAACCATTGAGAGAGAGGGAGAGAGAAAGAGAGACACAGAGAGACACAGAGAAAGGGAGAGAGAGAGAGACAGAGGGAGAGAGACAGAGAGAGAGAGAGAGAGAGAGAGAGAGAGAGAGAGAGAGAGAGAGAGAGAGAGAGAGAGAGAGAGAGAGAGAGAGACAGAGAGAAAGAAAGAAAGAGAGATTGAATCAAAGTTTCACTCCAAAAGAGTACTGTAGTAAAACGCTAGCGTCTGCAGATATCAGATACCGGCAGCTTCTGTTTGATTTAGTTCAACTAAATAACGCCGCTAATGATTAATCACACCTGGGATGATCCTCTGTGTTACGTAAGTCGAGGCTGTGACGTCAGTAGATGTTAGTTCCGGCCACTTTCTGCTTGATTTCGCCAAATACTACAACGAGGCTAAACTCCAATAACAACTGACCACACCTAGTATATGCATCTTGAAGTTATGCATGATGTAGGAATAACGGCTATTTTTAACTGATGAGTACAGCTGAGATAATATACTGGATGCGCATGAATATGTATGTTTGTGTGTGTGTGTGTGTGTGCGTGTGTATGTGTGTGTGTATGTGTGTGTGTGTGTGTGTGAATGGCTATGTGCGTGTGAATGACTGTATGAGTGTGTGTGTGTGTGTAAATAGAATTTCACATTCCAAGAAAATCATGCATCGTTTATCTTGTGTGATATACGTTTCATGTTGCACTCCGATAACGCCTATCTCTCCCTCTTTCTCTTTACCTATCTCTCTCTCTCTCTCTCACTCTCTTGAT
>NC_068998.1:35551383-35554737 GCF_001194135.2 Octopus bimaculoides
ATATATATATATATATATATATACATACATCTTTATACATATACATTTACATAACACATACGTACATAAATTATATGTGCATACATATATGAACATGCAGAGTAATGCGCGCGTTTGTGTGTGTGTGTGTGTACGTTTGTGCACATATCTAGACAGTGACATGCACTCATTCGTATGCATACGCACTCACATAGCTACAAACTTTTACGAACATACATAGAACAGGCATTCCATCGATCAACGGAACAAACTACGTGTAAAATGGCTACGTGAAAGTGGCTGAGTACTCCACCAACACCTGTACCCCTAACGTAAATCTTTGAGATTCAGCGTGACAGAATGTGACAAGCCTGCCCTTTGAAATACAGGTACTACTCATTTTTGCTAGCTAAATGGACTGGAGCAACCTGAAATAAAGTGTCTTGGGAATCGCCGGGAATCGAATTCACGACCTTACGATCATGAGCCGAATACCCTAACCACTAAGCTACGCACCTTTGCACAAACATACATAGAAATATCTGAAGGTCTCAAACCCGAACATCCTGTTCGGGTTAGAGTTGTTGTTATGTTTGTATTGGCACAAAGGTATTATATTTGGTCTGAAGTGCGATGGGATTATGTGATGTGTATGCTTGCAGAAGGACATTCACGCCGTAGGAGAGGTAAAATTACTTTCAAAATGTGACTGAAAGCGTGCCGCCATCTTGGCTTCTCTATCGTCTCCCATACGCTCGTCAGAATTTAGGGTCATGTAATTCCCAGCTGAAGATTTCGCATGCTGGAGCTGGTCAATCATTTTTAGCGTCAGAGACAGTCATAGACAAACCATAACATAGCATAATATATACATTCATTCAAGCAAGCGCAAGTGCTTGCACGCATGCTCACACACAAAGACCCCCCCCCACACACACACACACGTTTTAATTTTTAAAGTGTTTCAGATTCGTTAAATCGCCGAATGGAGTGCAATGTCGTGTAAGTTCAGGCTGTCTGCGCTCTAAATTCATATCCTATGGCAGTCAATTTTGCTTTTTACTCTTTCGAGGTCGATTAATGTAATAGCTGTTCAGTAGTGGGGTATCTGTCTCTCTCTCTCTCTCTCTCTCCCTTATGTCCCTCTCCCCGTCCCTCCTCCCATTCCCGTCTCCCTCTCCCCTTCCTCATCCCTCTCTCCCCCATTACCCTCTCTCTCTGCATTGTACATGTAATCCAAAGTTTCAGCCTTGTTATATTATTTCATGTTGATGGGAATTGTATTAAGAGTAAACGTGTCGGCGAAATACTCAGCTACCGTAACATCAATTTCAAACAATTTCAAACAATTTCAAACAATTCAGCTGTCTTATCACAATACATACATACATACATACATACATACATACATACATACATGCATACATACATACATACATACATACATATACACACAATTTTATAGAAATATATATATACATACATGGTATGGTGGTTGTCTACTCCCACCAAGAGCTGCAGATGAGTTCTGATCTTAAAATGTCTCTTGAGGCCTCCGTTGGATTTGCAAACCTTCTGGCATACACTGCATTTAAAAGTGCGCACCGACATATAGGCAGAATAGGAGGTTCGTTTTCCATGCGCTCGCAGATGAGATTTGAGGCCAGCAAAAAACAGGCAAGGTCTGTCACAGACTGTGCACACAAAAAGGTCATTGTCATTCACATTCTCGATCGTTACATTCTTTCTTAGATCTCTGCATACATACATACATACATACATACATACATACATACATACATACATACATATATATTGTCGGTTGTAACACTCTTTTTTTTCATCTTTCCTCCTTTCTTACTCTATAATTTACTCGCGCTGACACATTTTTCTCGCTCTTTCTTATAGCACTATATTTCACTGCCTGCTCACCTTTTTTGCCTGTAGCGCCATCGTCCTTACAAATAGAGGGAACTTACAATGCTTCCCTCTATTTCTGCATCTCTATCACTCGTTAAATCTCTCACTTTCTATCTATCTTCGCTCATCCACACACGTACACACATTCAAATATTACTCGTCCTTCAGTTATATTAAGGGATTCTTTCAGTTTCCGTCTATCAAATTCACTCGCAAGGCTTTGGTCGATCCGAAGTTATTGTGGAAGACACTCCGCCAAGGCCCAACGCATTGGGATTGAACTTAGTGCTATGTGGTTGGAATGCAAGCTTCACACCACACACACACGCACGCGCACACAAGACAGAGAGAGAGAGAGAGAGAAAGAGGTGGGATATAAAGAAACACACACACACACACACACACACACACACACACACACACACACACACACACACACACACACACACACACACACACACACAAACAAACAGACAGACTGAGTTCGAGAAAGGCGCCAAACCTTCTGTACGAAGTTGGTATCCTGTCGGAAGGGCATTTTCTTGGCTTTCCTATGTTAATATTTATACTGCTTTTCTATGGTTTATATTAAAATTTTACCCTTTGATACATACATACATACATACATACATACATATATGCCTGTATGTATGTATGCGTTCATGCATCTATGTAAAGTGCATATCTCAAATACTGAGCTTGTACGTTGATGGGTAGATGTGTTTATATTTATGAAACTAAAAATTTACCCATGTGTTATTGGTTAGTACTATGATCAAAGACAGTCCAGCTTTGACCCACACCCCTTTTGCATCCCTCTTTATTAAGATAGCAGGGTGTGGTTTCGGGGAGATTTGATTACTATTTCTTATAGGTCAAGTGACCACGTAGAGGATCTTTTATTGGCTACAAAGATATGACTGTCATTTGGCTATTGAGAGCTCTCCAGATTCAATTTTTGACAAGCGCCATTAAATATAGGTCGCTTATGTATCTATGTGTATCAGCTACGTGTATTTATTATTTCATGTGTGCATTTATGCCTCTATACATATGTGTCTTTGTATTTACAAAGATGTACTTTTATAGCATCGTGTATTGATGTGTAGTGTATGCTTATATATATATACATATGCAAACACTCGCGCACACGCACACACGCATATTATGTGTGAGTATGTATTAACTATGATATATATATGTGTATATGTGTGTGTATGTATATGTAAATATATATATACATATATGTATGTATGTTTGTATATATAAACATGTATGGATATGAATACTAGCACACTAGCAGATTTACACACACGTGTAAAACTGCGTATGACTTATCCCTTTATTTATATAAGGAGATATCACTAAAAACAAACTTTATTTATTATCTTTTCAACATCAAAAGTTACCATATATATATATATATATATATATATATATATATATATATATATA
>NC_068998.1:35555334-35556615 GCF_001194135.2 Octopus bimaculoides
TTCGCGGCGAATTCTAGGTTGTGTGGTGGATTAAAGCAGATTACTTCCATTTTCCTGATTTTACTTTGCTGTGTCGGGAGTGGGCTCTTATCTGCATAGTCTAGATTTTTCACTGAAGCTACTCCTTGTTAAGGCCTCATTATAAGAGAGATTACTATAGCATCCTATACAAGAAAGCTCTACGCGCATTCATAGGCGCACACATATATACGTACATGCATATGTATGTGTGTGCGTGCATGTATATATAGCGTATATATATGTGTGTGTGTGTGTATGTATATGAATGCATACCTCTGTGTTTGTATGTGTGTTTATATCCAAACATATACCGACCAGTCAAAAGACCACCCACCACGACCACAACCACCGCCACTACAAACTACAATCATTAGCAATCTTCCTTCCTCTTTTCACCAGCGTCATATTTTAAGTAAATTATAAACAAAAAAAACAAGAAAAATTCACAAATCCGCACACGCGTCTGAATTCATACTCATATGCACGTACACGCGCGCGCAGAGCTGGTAAATTCCTATTTCATCTCAATATGAAACTCAATGAATTCTTTTACTTTCTCTAATTAAATCCTTTATCCTAACAAAATGCTACAATTGCCTCTGAAATACAAAGATTATCAGCGCTAAAGAACACCAAATCTTGAAATACCTGACATCAAGCAACAGCTGAATAATTCATCTCATTTCATGCAGTGACGAAATAGGAATGTACAAGTTGACGTCTTTGCTTCTACTTCTGTCGTTTGCGCCCAGCTCAGCCCTGATCGAGCTGAACTATGATCTAAGACAGTCTGGTCATGACGAACTAACCTTTCTAAGCAGTAACGTCTTCGGGTCCACATTATTCAATGCGTCTTTCCTATAAGACGTTAGGCTGTAATTTGGAGGAAATGCTTATTTCAAGTATGTGGAACGGCCACTTTAGAGGTGCTCTGGGTGTCTTGATGAGCGACGTCGCTGTTATTTAGTTTCAGAGCGACCCTGATCAAGCAGATTTACGATTAGAAGGCGCTCCAACCGCGATCGTCCCGTTATTGTCTACTGTGGCCCTTTTTGAGAAACTAGACTATGGTTTGAGTGAAGTTTCATCTTAGTACAGAAAAGAGGTGATTCTTCAACATTCTGCAGAAGATCTGGTATTGTAACAGACTGGAACATGCCTACATATACACAAACAAAAATACATACACACATATATAGTTACACATAATACATATTTCTATATGCACATATACAAATATACATATGTGTATATATATAT
>NC_068998.1:35556804-35557869 GCF_001194135.2 Octopus bimaculoides
TATATATAATTATATATAAATACATGCATGTTAATGTACAGAAGTACACATGTATATATTTGCAAATTTATGCACGCACTAACAAATACAGACGTGTGTGTGTGTGTGTGTGTGTGTGTGTGTGTGTGTGTGTACAGATGTACTCATGCATATACATACTTAGAAAAGAACCCATCGCCTGCATATAATGCAAAACATGTAATAAAACTGGACAGAAAAGCATAAATTGAAACCACTACAACTTTTAATGGAATTAAATATATATATATAGGACGGGTTTCTGTCAGCCAAATTCACTCAGAAGACATTGGTCGGTCCGGGGCTATAGGAGATGACACTTGTGCAAAGTACTGCACAGTGAAGCTGAAACCCGAAACCATGTGGCTGCAAGGTGAGCCCCTGAATCACACAGCCGTACCTAAACATTGAATACATTTAAATAGCTAACTAAAATTCATAGATTGAAATCTTTCTAAATAGTGAAGTTATCAAATAGCGTAATACTGCGTAGTGTAGTAAACTGCAATGTATTACAATAATTAGCATATTGTTATATGATGCATCTAAAATGAACGGGAGGATACTGGCTCTCCGTCGGTCACTACGACGAGTGTTCCAGTTGATCCGATCAACAGGACAGCCTATCCATGCAATTAAAGTGCAAGTGATAAAGCACTCCACAGACACACATAACCTTAACGTAGTTCTCAGGGAGATTCAGCGTGACACAGATTGTGACAAAGTCTGGTCTTTTGAATCACTGGTACTACTTATTTTTGCTAGCTGACTGGACTAGAGCAACTTGGGATCTTTGGGGTTTGACGGGCAACATTTGTTTTCTTAACGAAACACTTTCAAACTTGGGACACTGGTAGAATGTGTCATATAAAACAACTTCTTCTCTTAACCTTCTTAACAAAAAATTGTACATCGCAAGTTATTTCATGTTAAAGTTGTATTTCTGTAATTTCAACCAATCACTGACGTCTATTCAGCTGAATACAGTTACTGCTGTTCGGTGTCAAGTGTGTTATTCCCTGTTTAATTATATCATTATTCCCTAGT
>NC_068998.1:35559150-35560832 GCF_001194135.2 Octopus bimaculoides
TATATATATATATTTATATATATATATATATATGTATATATGTATGTATGTATACAAACACACACACATATACACACGCATTATGCATATATATGTTTGTGTAGTTTTTCCTCACGATCTATTAAACGGTAATGAGCTCAGCTAAGTCAATTTCAAGAGAATGTTCTACTATGGCATACGAATAAATCTAAATATCCTATTTTATTTAATACTCGCTTTCTATTTACCTTTCATCATTCAAGGCTAGAGAAAATAAATACTAGCAAAATATTTTGCGCGCGCGCATCTGTGTGTTTATGTTGTTGTTCTATTTTTTTTTTGTTTTTTTTTGTGACTGTCTTTATCACTCGCCTTAAATTTCTGGCCTTGTGCCTAACTTATGATTCATTATTTTTCAAAAGCCAGCAATAATTGTCTAACTTGACCTTATTCCCTGAAAGGAAAATAAAAAAAAGGAAAGAAAAAAAGACTGGATTCCCTTTTTCTTCTTGCATTTCCCTCCTATCTAACCAAATTTGTGTCTCTTTCCAACTACGAGTCTGTTAATCTATCTGTACCTTGTCATTTTTGTCACACAAACACATTTCTTCGTTTTTCTCTCACTCCACTCTCACAGCTCTTTTCCCCAACTCTCTCTCTCTTTTACGTCTCTCCCTTATCTCTCTCTTATCTCACTCTCTCCCCCTCTCTCCCTCTTTCTCAATAACACACAAAACAATCATACTTCATCTTATTATTTCTCAGTGAATTTGTCAAAACTGGGTGACTCTGCCAAAAATGATTAGAGTGAACAGACCTACTCTAAGTATCCGCCTTCAGACTTGGAAAGAAGAGTTTGGCGAGGGCTTATATCCTTGGTGGTCCGAGTGATCTTGGATCTGTGGGATTCCTAGATTGGTCCAAGTTAGAGGTTCCCCTGTATCAGCAGGATACACATACTTGGTGGGATTTGGATTCAAAACGCAAAGAGACCAAACAAATACCACTAGGTACCTGACGCGACCTTCTTACGGTTTCGCTATTTTTCTTTTTCGATCTCGAAAGGATGAAAGTCAACGATGACCTTATCAGGATTCGATCTCAGAGAATAGAGTCGGAGCAATTACTATGGAGTATTCTATCAGATACTCTAAGGACTCGACCAGTTCACTGCCTCAGCTCACCACGTCAAAAATAGAAGTCAAATATCCTTCAGTCCTTACAAAGTCCAGTTCCTGTTGCTGTTTGCTCATTTGTTTGCTTCAGTGACCCTAGAGCTTTGCCAACGGAGCGCCAACTCCTTGTAAGGCCGACCATGCTCGGCTGACCATACTCGGCTGACCATGCTCGGCTGACCATGCTCGGCTGACCATGCTCGGACTAGACTAATATGGATCACCTTTTCCAGGAGGTAAAAAGGGGGCTGCATTGAGAATAGAAAATAGCAAAGTTATAGAAACATCAATGATAATACAAAAGCATCAAAGCTTGGGAGAGGAAGGCCTTCCCTCAGTGAAGTACCCTCTGTACTGAGTCGAGAAGAGAAGAGCAAAATTGCCAATGGCCTTGCTCCATAACGAGCGAAGGGCTTTACTACTACTACTACTACTACTACTACTACTACTACTACTACTACTACTACTACTACTACTACTAATAATAATAATAATAATAATAATAATAATAATAATAATAATAATAAG
>NC_068998.1:35561332-35562318 GCF_001194135.2 Octopus bimaculoides
GTATCAATACCAGCAGATGACAACGTTTCCCTAAAAGAAATGGAAAAACTTTCAAAATACAAAGACCTGGAAATAGAGATAACTCGAATGTGGAGTCTAAAAACAGAAACAATTCCTATCATAGTAGGTACCTTAGGTATAATAAAAAAATACTCAGACAAATACATAACAAAAATACCAGGACTTACAAATATATGTAACATACAGAAAATTGCACTACTGGGTACTGCACACATTCTACGCAAAACACTTTCAATACAGTAAACATAAAAGCACCACAGCAAACCACAGCACATACCCAAGGCGCACAGAGCTGCGCTCGGTAGTGAAGTGAAAGCACGTTATAAAAATAAAACTACTGAACAATAATAATAATAATACTACTACTACTACCACATACGCTGTTGCTTCTTAATCATAAGGAGGGTGATGATCATACGAAGCTGGACGAGGGTATTGTTGAAAGTAACAGACGCCGGTGCATGACTGAAGATTTTTATCATTGTTCCTCTTACGTCGCTCAGAGAGGTTAACAACTACTTTGGACTCTTAATAAGATTAGGGCTCGCAAAGAAGGAGAACGCAATCCACATATTGGTGAAGGTCAGAATTCCGCTGCCTCTTCCTTACCGTAACATCAGCATCATTGCCGTCGTCGTCGCCATCATCATCACCACCACCACCACAATTATCATCATCACGATCATCATCTTCTTCTTCATCATCATCATCATCATCATCTTGATCATCATTATCATCATCATCATCGTCGTCGGCGGCGGCGGCTGCGGCGGCGTCATCATCGTCATTATCATTATCATCGTTGTAATCCTCATCATCATTCTCATTATCACCGTCGTCGTTGTCGACGTCAAAACCATCACCAGCATCACCATCACCAGCATCACCATCGTCATCATCACCATCGTCATCATCGCCATCGTCATCATCGTCGTCGTAGTCTTCGCCGTCGTTGTAGTCGTCAT
>NC_068998.1:35564764-35565483 GCF_001194135.2 Octopus bimaculoides
ATATATATATATATATATATATATATATATATACACATATACATGAACATACATACATACATACATATACGCACACGCGCAAAAAGGAGCTTCACAGTTCTCATCAACAAGCGATATCCATGTGCTTATATGCACGAGATACCTATGCAAGACACTTTCTAGGGGTGAATACTGCAGTATTAAGCGCCCCTGTAATACAACCACGTTAAGTCGGCTACAAAAGTTGCCATTCAATAACTATATAATACTGCCACCGTCTTTCATATATTATATATAAGGCGCAGGCGAGGCAGTATGGTAAGAAGCTTCCTTCCCAGCCAAATGGTTGCCGGCTTAGTTCCACTGCGTAGAACCTTCAGTAGGTGTCTTCTACTATAGTCTCGGGCCTTGTGAGTAGACTTGGTAAACGGAAACCAAAACAAGCCCGTCGTATGTGGGTCTTTGTTTTAGTGTTTGCTGCCCACCACTTGACAACCAGTAGTGGTGTGTTTATGTCCCTATAACTTAGCGGTTCGGTGAAAGAGACCAACAGAATAAGTACCAGGCTTTAAAAAAGTAAGTACTTGGGTCAGTTCATTAGACTAAAAAGTCTCAAGGCGATGCTCCAGCATGGCCACAGTGCAATGACTAAACCAAGTAAAATATCCAAAAATATATGTACACACACACACACATCTATCTATCTATATCTATATATATATATATATATATATATATAT
>NC_068998.1:35566295-35568888 GCF_001194135.2 Octopus bimaculoides
TAGGAGTGGCTGTGTGGTAAGTAGCTTGTTTACCAAACACTGCTTCCGGGTTCAGTCCCACTGCGTGGCACCTTGGGCAAGTGTCTTCTACTATAGCCTCGGGCCGACCAAAGCTTTGTGAGTGGATTTGGTAGACGGAAACTGAAAGAAGCCCGTCGTATATCTGTATGTGTGTGTGTGTGTGTATGTGTGTGTGTGCGTGTGCGTGTGTGTGCGTGTTTTGTGTCTATGTCTGTGTGTCTATATGTGTATATTTGTGTGTCACTTGGCAACCGATGCTGGCGTGTTTACGTTCCCGTAACTTAGCGGTTCAGCAAAAGACCGATAGAATAAGTACTAGGCTTAAAAAGAATAAGTCCTGGGGTCGATTTGCTCGACTAAAGGCGGTGCTCCAGCATGGCCACAGTCAAATGACTGAAACAAGTAAAGGAGTAATATGTATATAATTACAGTTCATTTATATATAAAATTCGAATTGATCACTCATTTGTGGAAATGATTGTCTGAGTCGATCGTGTGTATGTGCGTGTGAATGTGTGTGTGTGTGCGTGTGTGTGTGTGTGTGTGCCCGCGTTACGATGTTTTCATACATATGAGTAGGTGTGTGTGGGTACACGAATATATATTTATGTGGGATAGGCATGTGAATATATGGGTTAGAAAGGGAATGTGTCAGAACGTGTATGCGTAAGGTGTTTTGATGTGTACTTGTGCTTATATACTTGCATGCCTTGTTTTATAAATGTGTAAATGTGCATGTGTGTGTGCATGTCTGTATGTGCATGAGTATATAAATAAATGTATGCTTGCCGACTGCATTCTTTGGTGTGTATGTATGTCTATATGCGTGAGTGAAAAAAGGGAAAGAGCGAGAAAGTCTGTAATATGTGTAAATCTATGGCTTACATTAAGTGTTAGTATTAAGCGACAGGATCATGCTGATTTTATCTTCTCATTAAACAATGGTTATTTTTATGAGACTCGTATGTTGTCCTTATTTATAATAACAAACTGTAGATTCTATGACATTTTTGCTATTAGAAGCGTTAATGCATGTGTAAGTAGCTTATAAAAACTATGAGATATAAGGCATGTCTGCAGTTCACAGCGGTCGTGTGTTTAAACTAGCTTATAGAAACTGCGGGATATATAACATATCTGCGGCTGAAGTGTTAGTAAGTGTAAATAGTATATAGAAACTGTACAATATGTGAAATCTATATTGTCCGCTGTCATATTATTTTGGATTAAGCTTTCGGAAATTATAGAGTAAGTCACATGTACAAGGTGCATTCCAAAAGTTGTGAGGCTCTTCAAGGAGAGACATTTGTTTTTTTCCAACAACCATAAAACTTTAATCTCCAAAGAAGGATCCTCTTACTTCAATGAACTTATTGCAGCGCTCCAGCCATTTCGTGAAGTCCTCCGAAGTGAAGATAACCAGGCCTCTTGTCACAGCCTTCTTCGCCTTCTCCTTCAGCTTGTAAAACAACAAAAAACTATAAGGGAGTAAGGTCTAGATTGTCGAATGAATGAAGGGCAGTTTTGATGTCCATCTCTGTCAAGTAGTTGGTTACCAGAGGAGACCTGTGAACTGGTGCATTGTCTCGCTGCAGGTGGCACCAACCCGAGTAGAAGAGCGCAGGCCCTTTTTCTGCGACGAAATCCCTCCCTGAACTCTCCCAAAAACTCCGCAAAGCACTCTTTGTTAACCGTCTGGCCAGAGGTAACCCCGTAGAAGTAAATGATGCTCTTGTTGTAAAATGGGACCTTTGCCTAGCCTCATATGCCAGCGAAAAACAGATCCTCAGCTGATACAGGTCAAAGCATAATCAGTTTAGAACAAATAAGGTTATCAAAATTACAATAATATAGATCTGCCTTTCCTAAAATAGTGTCAAACAATTTGGAATGCACGACATATATGTGCTGCTCACCGATAATGTATAATATAATATAAATATATAATATAAATTGCATATAGGAAGTGTGTAATATGTGCGAGTGTATAATGTGCGAAAAGTTTGCATGCCATATATATTGTGCATATTATGTTAATTTATTATCTGCTACTTTTTACAAGTTTCAGTGAGTGGACAGCGGCCATGCTGAGGCACCATCTTGAGATACCATGCTGGGACACTACCTTGAAGGACCATGAAATATGCGAGATATCTACAAGTTGACCGTGTTTAATGTACCACGTGTGGGTACGTTGTTATTGTTATGAAATTCGCTTTGTCACGAAGCTGGTTCGGACTCAGTTTCAATATTTGTCATCGATCAAAAAGTCGATCAATAACAGATACAATGACACATGGGTTTCTTTCACTTTCCGTCTACTAAATCCACTAACAAGGCTTTGGTCGAACCGCGTCTATAGTAGAAGGCACTAGCCCAAGGTGCCATGCAGTGGGACTGAACTCAGAACCACATAGCTATGCTGCGCCTATATTCTATATATATCTATATTTATCTATGTAGCACATGGTATAATTGTAAACAGGGCAAATTTTAGCCATTTCTCCGCAGACTGAAAAAATGATGAACAGCCATATCTCTCTCTCTCTCTCTCTCTCTCTCTCTCTCTATA
>NC_068998.1:35568965-35572450 GCF_001194135.2 Octopus bimaculoides
TATATTTATATGGCGGATTGTAAAGAGGTAGCGAAAGAGCTCAACTGAGCCAACGGCGCTTCTTACATTGATGCCGAGCGGAAGAATCCTAGAAGATCATCAGTCAGGATCACCAAACTCTATCAAGAGAGTAACTGCAATGCATCCATAGGGGTGGTGTCTATGGTTGCGTGATCAGGTAATAAAAGATACTCAAGTTTCCAATTCAAGTTCACAATAATGGAATTGGATGGCGATAGCCATGGGAATCTGCGAAAGTAACGAAAAAATTTGTGTATATGTTTATGTGTATATATGGATATGGATGCGCTTGTGTACGTTTATATATCTTTCACCGATGGACAACAACGAAAGGTATAAGCATCAGTAAGGAAACCGAAATCCCCCACCACCGCTCCCACCTCAAAAAACCGTTGCTTTACAAGCAAAATGTTTGATCCGCATGGAATTACACCCACTTACTTATCACTACCACATCAAAAAATTGCAAGAAACCAATGATTGGTCCTTTGAAAACCTGTAAACAGCAATGGCCTTTGTTGTTACTAACTTCCATACAAAATTTTAAAACTAAATGTTGTTCCTACAAACTGTGAACCACGTGATGTTTGTAATGCAGAGTGTTGTTGCTTAACACTAGGTCAGATTATGATTCAGTATATCTATATGCAAGTCATTACCATCCCATCTTCATTTTCAGGCAGTGGACAATTGTATTCAATGACCTTCTGTTTTTAAGACAGTAGCATAGGATTTGTGGGCGATTTGACTGCTATTTTTAACATTTTAAGAACCCGTGCGTGTCTCGAGTTCGGAGTGTTATGTGTAATCGGTTTCAAGAAGCAGCACTATTGTTCTTGCTGAAGTGTTGTTGTTGTTGAAGCACAGCTTTAGCTGTTCCCGTTTTGTGCATTCCCTAAGCAAACCCATAACACGAAGGTAATCGAACCAATGCCTAAGTGCGACACCCACATCTGTCCTTCAAAGCATATACGTGTTTCCATCTTAGCTGATGATTATATTGCACATCATGAAAAGCTGGGAATTGATCATATGATATACAATGCTTGATTCTTGACTCGTTTTACCCACCCCCCCTCTCTCTCTCCATCGTCCAGTCTGTTTCCAAACGCCTCTAGATTATGATGGCAGCAACAGCAGCGATAGACAAGGTAGGTGACGTGATTAGAGTCCAACTATAGCCGGTTCTCTATAGCCGGTTCTTTGTACCACACATCATCGGTGGTGAGCACAGCAGCCAATGAGTCTATTGATGCTGCATCTACATTTGTTTATTCCTTTTACTTGTTACCTGTTTTAGTCATAGGACTGTGACCTGCTGGAGCACCATTCTGAAAGGTTTTGTCAGACAAACATCAGTACTCACTTTTAAGTCTGGTAATTATTCTCTTTTGTCGAACTGATAGAATACGAGGACGTAAACAAACCAACAACCGTTTTCAAGCGGCCGGGTGTGACAAATACAATGACGTACACACACTCACACACAGGTACACACATACGCACACTTGTATACAATTGGCTTTCACAGTTTGTCTACCAAATTCATTCACAAGGCATTGGGTGGCTCAGAGCTCTAGAAGGAGATATTTTTCTCAAGGTTTAGTGCAGTGGGACTGGAGCCGAAACTACGTGTTTGCAAAGTAACCTTCTTAACAGCACAATCATGTCTGTTGTTATTTCTTTTTATAAATATACTAGCAGAGATGCCCAGCTTTGCTCGGAATTAAAATGGCATAGTTTGTATATAATATATTATAGTTATGTTGAAACAGGTGATATGGGAAAGTGCAGCATTGACAACAAAACATTTGTGGAGTAAATGATGGACTATTTCGACTAAGCAACATGCTTTGCGCCTGTCTGGAGTATTTCAGGCCCTAACCTGTGGGGGTTATGTGATTTTTGAACGCACCGAGAAGCTGTCAGTGGATATACTCTCTCTTTTGCAGCAATCAGTGCTGTGTCTAACACGATCCAACATCTGAAATTTTAACACCTCGTTTGGGTTTGTTGTCCTACATCACTTATAAAATAAATTTGGAGGAACTGTGGTTGTTCATTTGTGGGCAACAGGGAATCAATGAGGTGATAGACTTGCCCTTGAATTATGACGCCGTTGTAAATTCATGTTTATCTATCTTCTTAGATGCACCGAACGATGTCATTTGCAGAGTTGTATTGTCTGACATTTGGCTGGATGAAAATGCCTTCGCGAAGATCCATAAGAGGTTGAGAAGGAGGTGGTAGTGCTGACAATGTTACCTGACCGCCTGAGCAGCATATACCACTTGCTTCATTTGAAAATTTGAAAGCTCTACAGAAAAGACAATTTGTGTTTAGCACTCGAATTTGGACAGAGTTATTATTTTTATAAGAATGGGATGGATCATATCTGAAAACAGCTTCAGGAGTTATGAAGAACGAATTTGTACGTAGTCTGTTTCTGAGAGCTATTCTATTGGAACTCTGTCTAATCATTAAAACATTGATTTAATGATCCAGCATTAAGTGCTGCAACATGCATTTGCTGATGTTGAGAAAATCTCATCTAGCTTCTCTCTTCAGACTCTCGCGTTCGGTTTTCTACAATCTTCCTTGCTTTGTACTTGTTTCTGGAGAGATTATGTCTTTTCTTTGGTGGCATATTTTTCCCAATATTGTAAACAAAAAATTATGAACATAGAAAGAAATTATACATTAATCCCCATTTTTGTAAGCAGCTATATCCGTAAAACTTTTATTTGAAGAGAGCAGAAATTGAAAGAAGATAAAGCGAAAAGAACAGAGAAAGAAAGTGAAAGATGTATGTACGTCTATATGAGATGGATGTGAGTGTGTGTGTGTGTGTGTGTGTGTGTGTGTGTGTGTGTGCGTGCGTGTGTGCGTGTGCGTGCGAGCTTGCGCGTGTGTATATGAGAGAGAAAGAAGGTGAGAAAGAGAGATAGAGTGAGTGAAGGTGTGTGTCGTGATGATTTATGTATTTTAAGGTACACACACATATAGAAAATCTGACATCATCGTATAAAATGTTTACGATAGTTGATTTATGGAAAAGATTATGTTAAATTTTTGAAATGCAAATATGTGAATGGAAATTAAGTTTAATTTGTTGCCAAAATAATACTGAATCTTTTGATACCCCATACGTCAAAATCTGTAACTCGGTTTTGGAAAGCATAAAAAACATATAATATCAATGAGACAGACCTCTACATGGTAGCTAGACCTGGTAGAAATAGCAGCCAAATCTCCCTCAAAACACCCAACTCTCTTAATCCGAAAATTCTGCCTATTATGTAGTTTGAATGAGAAACTGTAACTAAAGATTAAGATTATTAACCCCACAGAGAGAGGAAAGAAGAGAGACAGTATAGCGACGGTTTTGGCTGACTGTCATCCTGTACTTCCATTGTTGCTAGTGAAATGGCATGTGCCGGCTGTCTGAGCAACTGGTTGTTTTA
>NC_068998.1:35572664-35573440 GCF_001194135.2 Octopus bimaculoides
TGTGTGTGTGTGTGTGTGTGTGTGTGTGTGTGTGTGTGTGTGTGTGTGTGTGTGTGTGTCTGTGTGTGTGTGTATTTGTCCCCCACCACCATTCGACTATCGGTGTTGGTGTGTTTATGTCCTCATAATTTAGCAGTTCGGCAAAGGTGACCTATATAAAAAGTACCAGGCTTTAAAACATGTACTGGGGTCGATTCATTCGACTAAAAGTTGCTCAAGGATTCTGTCATTAGAATGTGGTCAGCTGGGGCACCGCCTTGGAGAATGTTTGTTGAATGAATAGACAGCAGAACTATTTCTAAAGCCTGGCACTTATTGTCAAGCAGTACTGGTGGGGAACAAACACAGACACTAAGACGCACACGCACACACACACACACACACGCGCACGCACACACACGCACACATACACATACACAATCACAAACATACACACACAGACACACAGCTACACACGCACACACTCGAATTCATTTATTCTTTTATTATTTTACTTGTTTCAGTCATTTGACGGCCATGCTGGAGAACCGCCTTGAAGGTCTCTTTTTAGTCGAACAAATCGACCTCAGGTCTTATTTTCTAAGCCTAGTACTTATTCTCTATCGATCTTTCTTGTGACATGGCTAAGTTATGGGGATGTATATTACATCAACACCGGTTGTCAAACGGTGATGGGGATAAACACAGACAAAATGACACACATACACACATACACACACACACACACACACACACACACACACACACACACACACACACACACACACACACACACA
>NC_068998.1:35574140-35576964 GCF_001194135.2 Octopus bimaculoides
ATATATGGACATATACCTACATATATATGTGTGTATATATATATATATATATATATATATATATATATATATACATACATAAATACATAAATGTATGTGTGTGTGTGTGTTTGTGGAACGTCTTTGATAAAAGACCAGCCTAAGAGAACCAAATCGGTAATAAACAGCAGCTACTCGTAACAAAACTGTTAGTTTCTCTCAAAACGTCGGACTTGGGTATAAACTCCCAGTTCTAAGCCCAACTAAGCCACAAGTGAACTATCAGCATATAACCCTAACATCCTCAGAAAATATCCCTACCACCCTCTTATTTACACTCTCAGACATTGCTGAAAGACACGTCGCTGTTATCACTAATTCCTTACTCTGTTCTCTCCAAAAACCACAACACAGATTCCAGACACCAACTGAACACAAAGAATATGTCAATTCGTCAACAGCTAAAATTGAAAGACAAAACACGGAAAATCTACAATAATAGAAATAAAAAGGAAAAAGAAATCTCTCACCCGAACATATTATTCTAACGACCATATACATAAACAAAACTATTGACGCTCTTTCCATGCTATCCACTTAAATACAAAATATTGAACACCTCCTTAAGAAAGCTGGCTCCAAAACAACAGACTTAAAGCAGCACTTACCAAATTCACTGTCTCCAGTGCTACCAGGAGGTATCAATTTCAAACATCTATCACATATTGAGCAACATAAACATATCAAACACACACATACACACGCACACATACACACACACACACACACGGACACACACACACACACGCACACACACACACGCACGCACGCACGCACACACACGCACACACATTCGCACACATATACATGCGCATACACGCATACAGAATGAGAGAGAGAGAGAGAGAGAGAAAAGGATTTGCATATGACACCTCGACATTTCCCAGATACACAGAAGACAGACAAGAAAGCAAAAGGACTTACACCCGCACGCACGCACGCACGCACGCACGCACACACACATACGCGCGCGCGCACGCAGACACACACACACACACACGCACACACACACACACAGATGTACGCACGCACTTAGAGCACTCACAATGTACCACATTTGACCATCGGAAATAAACAGCAACAAGAGTTGTATAAACAACACATTAGAACCATTACAGATTATATCAGCTCTGCTTCAGCTTCCAGCATAATAAATTGCGAACTACACAAAATAGCGCCCTTCACATCATCACACTTTATGCATAGATCACACCTACTAACCACTTACAAAACTTGGGTTGGCTGCGGTTTTTAGGCCATCTGCCGGCATGTCCTAACGTTTCATGTCACGGAAAAAATTCACATATGAATTAAAAGCAGCTCGAGGTATATCAACAAAATCGAACACGCATACACAAGTTATGTGTGGTCTCTCGCTTGACTCTGTTTAAACCATTTAACATGTAGTCATAGTCGATGATATGGCTTGCAGCAAGCCATGTTCGGTATGCGGCATTGATAAGTTACAGCAATGACGAAACATCGATGTCTGTGGTTCCGAGAAAGGACCTGACGTGAGCTGTCTCGCTTGACTATGACGTACTTTCCGGTGTTTTTCACACCAGGCGGATATATTCTCTTAGGCCTAAAATCCACAGCCACCCTACGAGCTAACAGCACACCTACCTTGTGGATGTGTGTTCGAACTTCTAATATATATGTGAATAGGTATACATATACATAACAACATCCGATAGTCTGGTTGAGCACATGATCAGCAAGACTATTTGAATGTCGTTATACATCACTGACCATGATGCACTTTGCATCGTTTAAGCCTTCGAATCATGCCACCTCTCTGGTTAGGCGAGCAGGCCAACATTCTGCCTAATCTGAACGAAAAGAAGTGTTTTTCGCAAGAATACAAAACGCTGCTCGGTCTAGGAATCGAACCAACGATTTAGCGATCGTAAATGCAAGACCCTAACCAATAGGCCACGCGCCTATACGCGTGCGTGCGTACGTGTGTGTGTGTGTGTGTGTGTGTGTGTGTGTGTGTGTGTATACGGATGAATGTGTGACAGCTTTAGTTTCATTTTTTAAATCTTTCCACTTGAGAAGGATGGTATTCAGATACCAGCTGGAATATTGTGTATGTATGTTTCTGCCTATGTATGTATGTATGTATGTATGTATGTATGTATGTATGCATGCACGTATGTATGTTTGTATGCCTGTGTCTGTGTCTGTATGTATGTATGCATGCGTGTATGTATGCATATAAGTATGCATTATATGTCTACCGTATACGCATGAGTGTGTGTAAGAATGCATGTATATTTCGATATATGTATGCGTGATTGTATGCATACATATAGATGTGTATGTAGGTATGTATGTGTGCATATATGCTTGCATGCATGCAACTATATTTATGTAAACATGTAAGCATGCATGTGCGTATGTGTGTGGTTATGTATGCATGTATGTACACACGCGTGCATAAATAGAAATGTGTATGAATGTATGTACGTACGTGGATAAGTATATTTCTTTTGCGTGCGACTATAAGCGTTTGTTTTATATTTTTTTTTATTTTGTAACGGAGATATTATGTTAGATGTATAAGTAACGTAATTTGCTGGTTAATTTCACGTTCAAATCCACCCAATACGCCAAAATGCTTCACTTCTTCACACATGTTTAATACAAGTCATAAGTGTCAGCATTAGTTTACTAATAATGTCTCGGGTCATTTGGATTTGCTTACAAGAACCTACATACACATCACACACACACACACACACACACACGTTTAGATAGGCATATATATATATATATATAT
>NC_068998.1:35581994-35582962 GCF_001194135.2 Octopus bimaculoides
TACAGACACATATAGATACATACACAGATCTATCTATCCTATCTATCTGTCTGTCTGTCTATATGTATGTGCGTGTGTAAGTATGTCTGTATATGTATGTATATGTGTAAACATGAATATATGCATATTTGATAATGTTTCTCAGTGTGGATGTGGAAGAGAGAGGGAAAGAGAGAAAGAGAGGAAGAAAGCGAGAAGAGAGTGAGCGAGTGATAATCACCAGAAGGTTTGTAGCCCGCATGTCTGTGTGCCTGTGTGTCTGTCTGTCTATATCCCTCCCTCCCCCTCTCTCTCACATACACTCCTTATATCAGATGATGAAAAATATGTTCACATCACGCCCACCTTCTAATCCTCTCACTACAACTCTCCGGACGCGCCAGGAAGAAAGACCAGAAGAACACAAGAACTGCTTTTTTTCTGTTCAGTGCCATATCAACTTGTCAGCAAGGCATGGAAGACATTCCTCAGATGTCAACACATACGCTTCCGTCTATCTACTTAGACTTCTGCAAAGATATTCATGAAACAAGATGGGAATTGTTGACGCTAAGACATTATAATCTACCTAAACCTTTTTCTTTCCGCCACTTTTCTGTCATCTTTCTCTCTCCCTCTCTCCCACCCACTCTTTCCCTCTGCCTCTGCCTCTCCCTCTCCTTCTCTCCCTCTCTTTTCCCTTGCTCTGTCTCACTGCGAAAGAGAGTTACTCATGGAGCTGCTTTATGTTCGAACTTCCTTTTAAGGTCGAATCGTCTGTGTGCGATCGACCGACCGACCAACCGACCGACCTACCTATCGAAGGACAGAGCGAACGAACGAAAGCGAAGTTCGATTATGGAAACTTTGTTAATCTAAATTAATACGAACATAAACACAACACACATACGCATACGCATATATACAAACGCTAGTACACACACACACACACACACACACACACACACACACACACACACACACACACA
>NC_068998.1:35583670-35584500 GCF_001194135.2 Octopus bimaculoides
AGAAGGGAAAAATAGATTGATAGAGATATGGATATTCAGAGGAAGAGTGAGAGAGAGGGAGAGAGAGATAGAGAGAGAGAGAGAGAGAGAGAGAGAGAGAGAGAGAGCTTCTTTTCTCAGGTTTTGTTGCTTTGAATTATCATCGATACCTTTTTTTCCCCCTTAGGTAGGGGTGTTCACCCCACACAAACCAATTTTAATTCTGGAAAGAGATGGTCCGTGTTAGTTTGCCTTCTCTTCTTCAACGTATCTAGCATGGGAGCTCACCACTCAACCACTGACGTAGCTTTCAGGGTCATTGAAACCCGCAAAATACGGAACAAGGATCGGATCCTGTGGTGGATTAGGGCGAGATTAGAATGAAATTGCCATCTTCACTGTTGTTACTTTGAATTATATTGTTTGGTAAGCATCAAATTACAATTCGATGTTAAATCTTTTATCTTTTACTTGCTTTTGTCATCAGACTGCGGACATGCTGGGGTACTCCTTTGAGGAATGAATCACTCCCAATACTTATTCAATCGGTCTTTTTTGCCGAACCGCTAGTTACAGAGGTGCAAACACACCAACACCGGTCGTCAAGCCGTGAAAGGAGGCACACACACACACACACACACACATTTGATGCGTGGCGTGAAAAGTCATATCCGCGCACATACAAGGCTGAAAGTAAATCAGAACAACCGGGCTGAATGAAAGATGGCTACCATCTGAAAGGATGAGGCAATCATGTATGTTATGTGTATATGTTCCATAATCTATATTACATAGTAAGTAGTGGAACCTGTGGAAATTCCACAGAACGAAAAAGATCAAAAGAAACTACT
>NC_068998.1:35585078-35585660 GCF_001194135.2 Octopus bimaculoides
TATATATATATATATATATATATATTGTGCAAATACATATTTATGCGTATGTGTGTACATATAATATGACTGGAAGCACAAGTCGCTAAAGTGGATACTTGATGTCCCATTCAACCTATTCTGTATAAAAATTTAGCGGAAAAAGGAATGAATCCTTTCCTTAGAACATATTTGTTGCAGGTTGTGATTTATAATTTAACAAACTTGACATTAATAGTTTTCTGTTATTTCCCACTTGACCTATTTTCTTTTATTTAACGACCGCCCACTCATTAAATGTTTCTGTTATGAATACAGTATCTCATAAGTCACAAACCAGTTGCGTGATCAGCGGCACACTTATTAAGAGGAAGACTTCGCAGCTCTATACGCTCAATACTTATATATGTGTATATACTGTGTCTGGGGAGTGTCAGTCTCTTTTAGTGCCTCGTAATTTAACACACCGGCAAAATTACCACTCATTTACTTATTTATTTTTCTAAAATTTTCATGCTTCAACACATGAACTTACATAATAAATCTTGCAAACCAAATCCAGAAACGAGATACATACATACATACATACATATATATATATAT
>NC_068998.1:35586184-35589711 GCF_001194135.2 Octopus bimaculoides
ATATATATATATATACCCCTCAACTACCACCCACCCCCACCCTGCCCCTCCAACGCACCATCTCCGACCTTCTGGCGACTCCAGTCCGAGCCGCTCCACCTCGCACATCTTCCCCAACCTACCCCTGCCCTTTTTCAAACGAGCCCACAACCTGCGTGACCTCCTGGTCCACAGTTTCTTCCCTAAACTCACCTCCCAACTTGTCTCCCGCCTCACGCTTCCGCTCTTGCCCTACCTCTCCAACACCACCATCGTCACAGGCCCCTATCATCGTACCTATCATATCACCGACTCCTTTACTTGCACTTCTAATAACGTCATTTACTGCATCTCCTGCTCTTTCTGCCCTTCTCTGTGCATCACTTGACTGACCGGGTCATGGAGCAATTCCAAGACATCAGACCCGGCAATAACACCCCGGTCTCGCGCCATTTCCGCTCTACCTGTCATTCACTACAACACCTGTCTGTGTTCGAATTGTCTTTGCACAGGGGCCATCCGGACTCCCGCCTTCAGCGTGGACAAGATTTAATCTTATCTCTTCGCTCCTTTGCACCATATAGACTCAACTCAACTCCTCTCTTCATCTGGCTCCCCTCCTCCCCTTTCTTCATTTGACGCCTACTTCCTCTTTTTCACTCCTACCCTCTCTTCATTGATATCCCCCTACCATCCTCAACCCACATCCACACACCTACACCCCACTCCCACATGCCCGACCTCTAATTTTCCTTTACGGTATAACGTTGAAAACAGCTGTTTTTTTTAAAATAATTTTTGCATACACATTAGCGATCAGCTAAATCATCTATAGATTTTTTATGGTGAATATATATACTCTGATAGTATAGCTAACCCGGAATCAGCAAAACGAGCTCGCCTTACTGAAGATGGCAATGGAAATTGCCGGAACTAACCGGTCAGTCACTCACCGTAAACATTATTATTCAAATAAAAAATTATCCAAAAACAAAAGCCGTCTCTCCTCATTTTTTCACATATATAATACTGTACCTAGAACTTTCTTTTTATTCTTCTACTATATATATATAAGGGTGTGTGTATGTGTGTATATATATATATATATACATATATATATATATATATATATGTATGTATGTATATATGTATGTATGTATGTATGTATGTATGTTTATATAAGAGTGAGGTTGAAGGGATATATTATCCGGGCGGATAGAATATTTGTTTTCAGTTAACTTCCAGTAAACGTTGAACTACAACAATCAGTATCTAACCTCTGTGACTACATTTAGTTGTTAGTTACTCCGTGAATTTTTTCCGGTGGGTAATTCCGTCTTCTCTTCGTTGGAGAGTAAAATTTGTCTGGGGTGTGTGTATATTAATATTAGTAATAATATAGAGTATGGAGATTTTTACAACCAGAAAATTTATTTTATAGTCTTATACAGCACATTATAATGACCTACACGTGTTTCTGCTGCAGTGACTACTCGCAGTTGCAAATGCAATGGTGGAATATTAGCGGTGCAGCTTCATCACGGTCCGTCCAATATTTCCCTTTATTCGATAAGGCTTAGCAGTTCTAATTAGTTCCCAAACGAAAGAATAGATATTATTTTTGTCTGTAATTGAACAAATTGGCCAATTAAAACCAAATTGATCTATTAAAGACAAAAATAATAGCAAATTCTACGGATTGGAAATTAATTGGTGCTGCTAAGCTTTATCGAGTAGGGAAATAGCTACTTTATGTCTGTCTGTCTTTGTTTGTCCCCTCTATGTAACGCCGTTAATGGCGAATTTATTGAAATAGAGTAGAGAAATAACTGTGCCGCCGTGTATCGAACTCATAGCCTGACGGTCTTGAGCCACTTACTCTAACCACTTAGCCACACGCGTTCAGACGCGCGCACTTGCACACGTGCGCGCGCATATAAGTAATACCGATGCATACGTATATATGAAATATAATACATATGTATATAATATATCATAGTCGTAGGAGTGGCTGTGTGGTAAGTAGCTTGCTTACCAACCACATGCTTCCTGGTCCAGTCCCACTGCGTGGCACCTTGGGCAAGTGTCTTCTATTATAGCCTCGGGCCGACCAAAGCCTTGTGAGTGGATTTGGTAGACGGAAACTGAAAGAAGCCCGTCGTATATATGTATGTATATATGTATGTTTGTGTATATGTTGGTGTGTCTGTGATTGTCCCCCCACCCCAACAGCGCTTGACAACCGATGGTGGTGTGTTTACGTCCCCGTAACTTAGCGGTTCGGCATAAGTGACCGTTAGAATAAGTACTAGGCTTCTAAAGAATAAGTCCTGGGGCGATTTGCTCGACTAAAGGCGGTGCTCCAGCATGGCCACAGTCAAATGACTGAAACAAGTAAAAAATATATGTATATAAATTTTAATTATATGTATATATATATATATATATATATAATTTTTTATTATATCTATATATATAAATTATATGTATATATATACATTTTAATTATATGTATATATACACACGCGCATACGCAGACACACACTGACACGCACGCACACACACAGAAACACACACGCATACACACATACAGACGCACATATTTTCATAACCACACGCACAAATACACACTCAGACGTATGTGAGTATGTATGCATTCATGTTTGTGTGTGTGTGTATGTGTGTGTGTGTGGAGGTATTTGTGTACGTAGGGCGTTTCGTTTGTCAATGGGTGTATATTTACGTGCGTTTTCCGCTACTTAGTGTGTCAACAGTTATCCATACTCACACATACGCGTACGCACACACACAAACATATAGATTCACATATGTATGTGTGTACGTGAGCGTGCATATGTGTCTATGCATATATGTGTGTGTGTGGATACGCACACACATATATAAATGGGCAAATACATGCATACATGTATTTTTGCTCAAACATATATAATGCACTAAAGGTTCATACGCATTATTGAGCGAAAAATGGAGATATGAATGCATTCAAGCGTACAATTAAATGTTTAATTTGTTTAGTGAGTATATATAAAGCCTATCACCAATGCGTATTTACGTGTATGAGTATCTGTGTTTGAATGTGAGTGTGTGAATATGCGTGTGTGTGAGAGAGAGAGAGAGAGAGAGCATCCGATGTATGTGAGTGTATATACATAAGTGTATGTGAAAGCCTTTATATTTGTATGCATGCCTAGAATAAATTCAAACCCATCTATTATATGCATAGTAACACAAATAATCCACCAATGCTACTTTAGATATCTATCTATATTTACGTTTATAGATTCAAATCTTTTTATAGATATGCATAGGGGCGTAGGAGTGGCTATGTTGTAAGTAGCCAGCTTACGAGTCACATGGTCTCGGGTTCATTCCCACGGCGTGGCACCTTGGACAAGTGTCTTCTACTATAGCCTCGGGCCGACCAAAGACTTGTGAGTGGATTTGGTAGACGGAAACTGAAAGAAGCCCGTCGTATATATATATATATGTGTGTGTGTGTGTGTGTGTGTGTGTGTGTGTGTGTGTGT
>NC_068998.1:35591840-35592738 GCF_001194135.2 Octopus bimaculoides
TATATATATATATATATATATATATATATATATATATATATATATATGCGTGTATATGTATGTACTACTTGATGTAGCCGGTAATTCCCGGGAAAGCGGGGCTTAAACCTTGGTTCCGTTCTCATAACTGTTTCGTTAATCCAATAACAACAATACAAAAACGGTTTTTGTGAATTTAAAGAGAATACCGAACTGTCTTACACAGGATCTTGTTTTTAGGAATACCCAATAAGTTATGAATACCCAAATTGTGAAGTCAGTTATGTAATAACTCTGAAAAGGGCTTTTGTGCATTCCCAGAGAATATTACCCTCAGGGGCGCTAGTGTTTGTACATTCGTGAATAAGTCACTAACCGAAATAAGTGGATCTATTGTTTAGGAAAATACTATTTATATGTTTAAGGGTTGTACTGGATAAAATAATTCTAACAGTTTAAATATTAAGAAATAAGCATACGCAATTTCATTTTTACCAAATAATTTAGGAAAATGAATGAGCTATTTTCCTTGGCTATATATAAGGATGTATATATGTATGTATGTATGCATGTATTTGTGTGTGTGTATGTATGGATGCATGTATGCATGTATGTATGTAATTATGTATGTATGTTTGTATGTATGGATGTATCTATCTATCCATCTATCTATATATATGTAACTACCAACCATTCTGTACGTATGTATATAAATTTGTGTGTATTTATGTGAGAGAGTGTATAGTGCGATGATATACTCACGCATACATATTTCTCTTTGTATAGAGTGTATATTTGTATGCACAAGTAAAAAAAAATTAATACAGACATTTGCACATACAAACACACACTCAAACATAAAGCACACATACATAAATATATACATGTATATATATACATGTATATATATATATATATA
>NC_068998.1:35592988-35593983 GCF_001194135.2 Octopus bimaculoides
AAAAGAAAATACAACTCAAACAAAGATAGAGAGAAAATGGAAACGAGGAAAGAAAGGAAGAAAGATAGAAAGCAAACAAACGAAAAGGGGCGATTGAGTCTTAAGCTGGCTTCCACTGAGGGGTATGTTATGATGTTGTATTTATTTATTCTCTTGTAAGAGTTCTCAGGTTTCTGGTTCAGCGTCGGAAGGGACCCTTGCGCTATCAGATCACAAAGAAAGCCACCCGGGTTAGCATTCGGGGCGAGATATACATCGCTGTGTGATCATATTTACAAAACTCTAGCAATGTATGTATGTACGTATGTATGTTTGTGTATTTGTGTGTGTTGTGGGTGTGTTCGTGAATATGTGTGTTGTATTTTTATATATATTTTTTTACGGGTTCAACTAGTGACAGTGTGTAAGAATGTATGTATGTATGTATGTATGTGCATGTGTGTGTGCGTGTGTGAGAGAGAGAGAGAGAGAGAGAGAGAGTGTGAGTGAGTGAGAGATAGTGTTTATACGTGCATATGTCAGTATGATTCTCCGTCTGCCTGTGAATGTGTAAGCGCATATGTATGTATGTATGTATGTATGTAGGTAGGTAGGTAGGTATCTATATGTACTCATATCCGAAGAATCCGGAGAAGAAAAATGATGATGATGATGATGATGATGGTGGTGGTGGTGGTTGTGGTGGTGATGATGATGATGATGATAGTGGTAGTCGTCATAGTGGTGGTGATATTACTGTTATTGACGATGACTACAGCGCTGCTACTGCTGCTGCTGCTGATGTTTTGAGAGAGTTCTGTTTATTATCATATATTAGATTATATAAAAACAGCATTTTATGCATGCATGTATATACATATGTACGTACGTACGTATGTATATATGCTTGTATTTATTTATGCGTGTATGCATATATATATATCACCCTCAGTATATATATATATATATATATGTATATATATATATACATATATATATATATATGTATATATATA
>NC_068998.1:35594128-35595182 GCF_001194135.2 Octopus bimaculoides
ACCCCAGAGTTTTCTACAAGTTTGCTAAAGAAACAGCTTCAATGCACTGCAGGACAGGGCCACTCCTCGAAAAAGATGGTACACTCACTGGAAACCTAATGAGGATAAGTGAAATACTAAATGAGCGATTCAAAAGTATTTTCACTCCACCCCTAGGGCACTTTCAAGTCACCAATCCAACTGACTTTTTTACCACTGCAGATGTAAAAACAGAGCCAATGATGATCGATTACATCAATATAAAGGAAGACGATGTAATAAGGGCTATAGATGAAATGAATCCAAACTCAGTTACTGGCCCAGATGGATTCCAAGCAATCCTTCTAAAAGTATGTAAGCGAGTTCGAGCAAGACCACTGCAGTCCCTCTTTCAGAGCTTCCTTGCAACTGGCAAACTTCCAAGGAAACTGAAGGAGGGTAAAATATGCCCTATTTATAAAGGATGTAGCAGAGCGGGGGTCAAGAACTACAGACCTATCTTTCTGACCTCGCACATCAGCAAGGTCATGGAACGAATAGTCAGAAGAAAACTAATCGCCTTCCTTGAAGAAAATGACTTTCTGACACCCAACATGGTTTCCGACCAGGAAGAAGCTGCCTGAAACAGCTGCTCAACCACTCAAATGAGGAAGTGATATATCTCGACTTTGCAAAGGCCTTTGATAAAGTCGATCATGGAATGACATGTCACAAACTGCGTGATCTCGGCATAGTTGGAAAATTGGGAGAATGGCTTTCTGAAGGATAAAAGTCAGGTGGTACTAGCCAATGGGGCCACCTCCAATGACACGCAAATAGTGAGCAGTGTTCCGCAAGTCACTGTTTTGGGACCACTACTGTTCATGATGGCCCTCTCAGACATGCCCTCAGCCACACAGAGAGCCATGATCACAAGTTATGCAGATGATACAAATGTCTCACAAATAATACAGAACCCTGAAGACACTATGCACCTGCAATGTGAGCTGGATGAAATATACAAGAGGGCTGAAAAGAATAACATGCAGTTTAATGCTGAAAAGTTTCAAGCCTTGTGCTATCAGTATGCAAAATT
>NC_068998.1:35595192-35596324 GCF_001194135.2 Octopus bimaculoides
AATGCTGAAAAGTTTCAAGCCTTGTGCTATCAGTATGCAAAATTAAATGTAATACTCATTAAATACACTGAACCTGGAGGGATTGCAATCCCAGAGGCACAGTCAGTGCGAGACCTGGACATTTACATGAGTAATGATGCATCCTTTCATGCGCATGTTGATAAATTGGCGGTACTTGTCTTAAGCCACTTTGACTATTGCTCTCAGCTATGGTCACCATCCAGTGTCAAATTAATCTCAGAACTTGAGGCAATCCAACGAAGCTACACGAAGAAGATAGCCTCTATGCAGCATATAAGCTACTGGGAAAAACTCAAGAGATTAAGACTCTATTCCTTAGAGCGTAGGCGAGAAATATAGGCCATAATATACATCTGGAAGATCCTGGAAGGACTTGTCCCAAACTTTGGCATCGAGAGTTACACAAATACTAGAACTGGGCGCCACTGCATAGTGCCGAAGACTCCAAATTTGCCATCAAGATGTAGGACAAGATACTGCAATAGTCTGGGCTTCAGAGGTCCACAGCTCTTCAATATCCTCCAAAAGGACCTGAAAGACTTGCATGGGGTGGATATAGGTGTCTTCAAGATGAGGTTGGACCTCTTCCTGTCAAGTGTCCCAGATGAACCAACTTCGCAGTAGGAGGTGGAGATGAGGGCACCTGCATCAAATTCTCTCATGCACCAAATGTTTATTCCTGAAAAATATTCGTGAAGTAAAATTATGTAGCAACACCAAATGGCGGTGCCACAACATGGCCACAGCTCGTGAGCTGAAACTAGATACAGTAAAAGATATATATATATATATATATATATATATATATATATATATATACGTAAACACAAATTGCGTTTAAAATTTACGACAGCTGTTTAGGTAGAAATTTATTTGACTTTGAGCCCTATGCAATCATACTAAGCCATTTCTGGTGGCCTATATTTTGATGTGCCTTAATCCTTAACAAGCTTCATAACTAAATTATATATACATAAACATACATATATATATGCATATACATATGTATGTGTATATATATACATACATATATATATACATATATACACACATACATATATATATATATATATATATATATATATATATATATATATATATATATATATAT
>NC_068998.1:35597081-35597629 GCF_001194135.2 Octopus bimaculoides
GTATGTATATATATATATACATACACACAAGTGCGCGCGCAAACATACATACTGCGACCAAGTGTAAGATGGAAATGGTCTTATGTTATTGTGACTACGCATAAGATATTGTTTCGTAGTTTCAAGTCCGTTGCAAACATTTCACTGAATCGTAGTGTATAGTAGAATAGTTATTATAATTAGCTCTTGCTTCCTATTTTCCCGTCTATATCACAAATCGGCTTTTGATACTTCCTTGACTATTCACCGGCTTAACGAGCCTCAAGCATCTACACGACATATCAGGAAAGACGCTAATGAATGTACGTAAGGATATATATGCGTGCGTATGTTTGGTGCCTCTATTTACTGTAAAACGCCGTTGTGTCAACAACCTTACAAATCAACTACGGAAGTATCACTACAAGTTCAGCAATATACTCCAAGTGAACAACCTACGAATAGCATAACTAGATTCCAACGTAGTTTCTTGGAGTCACGAACAGCTATCATTAAATTGCCTTATTAGAATCTCTGCCTCTCTCTCTCTCTCTCTCTCTCTCTCTCCC
>NC_068998.1:35598477-35599661 GCF_001194135.2 Octopus bimaculoides
AGAAGCCCGTCGTATGTGTGTGTGTGTGTGTGTGTGTGTGTGTGTCCACCATCGCTTAACAACCAATATTGGTGCGTTTGCGTGCCTGTAACATAGCGGTTCGGCAAAAACGACTACTTTAGAAATTTTGACCATTATATCTTATTATTCTTCCCGTCTTTTTTAAGGTTTACTACTCACTTTAGTTCATACCCCCGTACCATTTTCTTTGCCTATCTACCCACCTTAGTGCCTTTCTAACATATCACCCCTCCCACTTCTCACACACATTCCATCCTTGCATTCTTATGTCTTCGTTCTATCCCTCCCCTATTCCTTTTAACTTGATAGCTCTCCTCTCCCATCCTCCTCACAATATCTTGACCATTATCTAGCACTGCTTTTTTCATTGTTCTTTCTTTCTTCTATCCTTCCCTATTCCTTTTGACTAATACCATCCTCCTCCTAACATACATATCTATTCTCTTCTCTCAAAGTGTCTACCCCTACCAGCACGTTCTCAAAATTTCATTCGCACCACAATGTTCGAACAACACATGGAATTTATATCTCCACACTATTCACTTGTAATAACAAAATATGAACTCCTATTGAAATCTACATACCATGGATAAGAAACATTTCTACCCATTCTACACAGCACTTTTTTTGGATAATAGAACTGCAACTGTAACATCCTATATATATTTTATTTTTATTTCTATTCTCTTATGCATATCGTGTATGATGACGGGATATCTCTAATATTCCAGAAACAGCCGTAAGACTACCTTTCTCTTTATAAATGTCCTATAAATTCCACACAGCCTTGGCTTTGTTGTCTCATTTTATTTAACATATTCATGCTCACACAAGACCCGCATTAGACTCCTCACTCGTATAATTATCGAACTGAGAGTCTAACTACGCTCCTTCCGTAGCACTCGGCTTTACCTGCCAACTTGGGTGTTCCTCTCATATATATATACATATATATATATATATATATATATGTATATATATATATATATATATATATATGTATGTATATATACGCATACATACATATATGCATATATGTGTGTATATATAAGAGAAATAGAGGATTATAATGACAATCTTTTACTGTTTGTTCTAATTTATAACACATACACTCACTCATACGCACACACACACACACACACACACACACACACACACACACA
>NC_068998.1:35599671-35604225 GCF_001194135.2 Octopus bimaculoides
ACACACACACACACACACACACACACACACACACACACACAATCGTCGATCTTGCAATATACGCCACTGGTTCCGCCCACATGTGTGTGCATGCATGTATATAGATTGATACAGACAGATAGATTGACGGATAAATAGATACATAGATAGACAGATAGATAGACAGACAGACAGACAGATAGATAGATAGATAGATAGATAGATAGATAGATAAACATATACATACATACGTACATACACACAAACATACACACATATGTATATAATCCCGTCACTCCTTTTTTGTCTCCCTCTCTCCCTCTCATTTTTTTCCCCTTTCATCCCTTTCTATCGAAGAGTGTAGGCTCAAAACGTCAAAAACTTTCATCTTTCCCGAACGTCAAACTGATACAACCGCATGCATGCATACATACATAATACATACATACATACATACATGTGTGTGTGTGTGCTTGTGTTTGTTTGTGTCTGTGAGTGTGTGTACATACGGACAACTCACACAAATACATGCAAATATTCGTATCCATATTTAGAGGTGTAAACAAGAAAAGATTATTTAACGGATGAAGTTCACTTTATCTATTTGTGTAAAGCTACTGATTCACTAAGATGCTACTCGGTGTTTTACGTGTGATCATTCAAGCCGTATTGGAGTAAATGAAGAAAAGCGAAGAGTGATCGCATTTGTAATTAATATTGGTCCCTGACTCCCATTGGTTGTCAGAGGTTCATTGGGTTGCTATGGCGTTGGTGGATGTCGAAAGGAGAAAAAAATTCTTGAACCATAGGCAGTAGCTTCTCCTCAATCTTTAGAAAACACTAAGTTTCCGGTGGTCAAAGATAAAGCATTCACATTCGAATGTGAATAGTTTCTGTCTCACTAGCTGAAGGTTTAATAAATACATTTGGCCATTGGAAAGTTTAGCATATAAAGTTGCCCCTTGTTTTGACAATTTCGTTTTTTCTGTTCATTAAGTGTGGTTAATGAGATAGGATATAACACTTCTCCACTATGTATAATGTATATATATATATTTTAGTCCATTAGCGTACGGGCGAAAGCAGTGTCTATACTTCAGGCTGCAGAAATGTTGGCATCTCCACTAACTTTCAGGTTTCAAGTGTACCATGACAAACCGGTGACATTGAATCTATCTCTGGAATGGTACTTGGACAAAATCCCGCCCAGGACAAAATCCCTCCAAGACAAAATCCCTCCAAGACAAGATCCTCCACCACACCACCACCACTACCGAACAAAATCCCCCGAGCTATTGTTTTTTCTTTAGAATAAAAATATTTTAAGGAAGTGAAATTTTATTAAAAATTTTTAATTTTTAGTTGATATTTTTGTGTAAAATTTAGGAATAGATATAATAATTGAGAAACTTCATATGAAAATGCCAAACATTTATCTAAAACGCTAAATTAAATCTAATGCCTCTAATAAAATCTAAATATGTTGTTTCTTGGTATTTTTGCACAACTGATAAGATTCGCGATGCTGCATCCTTATATTTCTTTCTCGGTGGCTTCGTAGCGATACCAGCAATAATCTGAGTCATTTGAATATTTTGAAAATTAATTTCTCGTTCTAAAATTCTCCTAAACTTCCAGATGGCTGGATGGAAACACCCGACAAAATGATACAAAGCGCCGGCACCATCCTTCGACAGAATTATTCGTACGATGAAGTTCAGCGTTTGTTCTTGCGTTCATATTCCAAAGAGATATGCTAAATATTGGTTCTCGAAGTCCTAGTCGACATGGCCAGCCGATATAAGTATCTTCGAAGTAATCCAAAACTGGCAAAGCTTCTTCTAGCATAATATCATAGAACTTTTCAAAAGCTTTCTGAACAGATTCAGGAGGTATAAAGGCATCCTCATTTTGGGAGAAAATTCAGTATTGTCTTGATAATGCTTTTGAAAGCTAAACTCCTGCATTCTCCTATATACTTTTTGACACAAATAAAAGACGCAACCTTTAAAGTCAGTTTCAGTAAAGTGCACAAATAAAGTATTCAGCGTTTCTTTGTCAAAATCTATCATTGCACTCACAGGAGTGCAATTTGTCAAGTCCTTTACTTCCCGAATTAATTTGTTATGAGTCATCTGAATCTTATCCGGCAAGAGTGCATAGATGCAGGGTATAGTGTGTTGATCTACTACGACATGATTAGTATACAACTGGCTAAAAATTTCAAGAACTACTTTAAATGTTCCATCATAGCACCAACGAGGAGAGATTTTTTTTTAGAAATTCTATGCTTTTAGCCCTTCCAAATACCAAAATCATCTTACCGCCAAACGTTCATTCATGCAACAAATAATTTTCCCTATTGGCTGTTTTTTACACATATTTCAGGTATAATAAGATCTTGAGCACATGATGAGAACGGCAAATGATTTCTTTTCTTCTGTTTATAGCGTCTTACATCTCGTCGAAGGATATGGAGGAATGGTAGTTTTGTAGCTATCTCTTCCGATATAGATGTACAAACTTCGGAGATGATTTGTTGTGTAGCCTCTTCAGTTTCTGCTGAAGGTTTTTTTAATTTCTTGAAACACTTTTGCAGCTTCACACTTCGGTGATTTGGTGCGTGTGTGTGACTCTGTAATAGTTCGATAATCTCACCTTGCCGTATTTCTACCTTTGGTTTACATGATTCCTTAGACCTCCGTCGTTCACATTCGTAAGATACCACATCATCTGCCAAATCTTTCTGCTTTACGTAAACATATCCCTCGTGAAATAATTTCACCTTTCCTTTGTTACTCTTCACAAGCTCCATCTTCTATGGATGGACTTTTAGTGGGTTAAAAAACACTTCAACGCCTTCAAGACAACTATATAAACCTTAAAAAATAGATAAAACAAGCAAGCGACTGTACTACTATTTTAATAAGAAATTTTAAAAAAGTAAGGCAATTCATCAGTTTATAACGAACAAGGTAATTCATCAATTCTTCAACATTCCAGAGAACTTGCATCAAATTTTGCCAAAAGCTTGGCGATATTTGTTCAGTATCACCTACGCAAAGTTTAAAAGAACTTTTCATGGTTCTCGACACAATCAAGGAGATTTTGTGCCACTGTCTTTTTGGTCAGCTGAAAGCAGTTTTGGCACAAACTTGGCAGACACGCGTCTTCTACCCAAATCTTCAATGATAATGGACTGAACTAAACTGCAACTAATCTGCACATCCTCTGACAACTCACGGATGGTGATTCGACAAGTTCCCCTCCATCTGCGATGTTTTCCTCAGTTCTGTTGGTTGCGGGTCTCCCGGAACGTTCGTTGCTATCGACATTTTTAGGCCATCTTGGAAACGTCTGAACCACTCGTACACTCGTGTGCGGCTCATACACTCCTCTCCATACACTTTCTGCGACTTTGCGTAGGCCTTTGAGCAGGGTATCACCATGACAACTTTTTCTTTCGTGGTCAATGCGACGATCACACGTTACACACGTTACTTCGAAGCACTGCTGTAAACAGCACGAGTAAGCTAGAACGTTAAAATGTAATGCACATACACAGCAGAGATCAAGGTCAATTTGTGCCAAGTGGCTTTACTCTTCGTACTTCAGTTTCGTCGCTTTGGCAACAGTCCCGATACTTATTGATCAGACCTCGCATATATGTATATATATTATATATGCATATTTGAATGTA
Source organism: Octopus bimaculoides (assembly GCF_001194135.2). Taxonomy (NCBI): domain Eukaryota; kingdom Metazoa; phylum Mollusca; class Cephalopoda; order Octopoda; family Octopodidae; genus Octopus; species Octopus bimaculoides. The sequence continues at coordinate 35,603,351 of NC_068998.1, forward strand.
AGAATGTGTGCGTGGATGTATTTATACATATATGTATGCATCTATGCTTGTATGTATGTATGCATGCTTGTTAAAAAAGCAGTTACATATATGAGCATGTATGTTCACGTTGACTTGCGCGAAAGAGTGTTTGAATGTATATTTATATGTATGTATGTATGTATGTATGTATGTATGTATGTATGTATGAGCATCACTGTATTTCTGTTCGTGCGTGTGTTTGTGTGTGTGTGTGTGTGTGTTACTGCAAATGTAAATATGTGTATGCATACATATCCAAGCTGTTATTTGTCTTGGAATGTGTAGGTATGTATGCATATGCAAGTTTCAGTATAAGTGCGCGTGTTTGTGCGTGCATCTTTGTGTGTGTCTGTGGCACGTTGTGCGTATGTGGAGTGTGTGGTGTGGGTGCATATTTGACTTTTATTGCCCATAAAATGGTGTAAGAATATATGTCTGCAAATATACCTATCTATTACTATGTTCGCTAAAGCATGTAAATCAGGGAATACAAGTGCACAAAGGTGTAAACGGATACACACATACATACACACATACAAATGCACACAAACGCACACAATCACCCACACACATGTATATGCATATATGTATGTATCAATGTATCTATGAATGTATGTATGTATGTATGTATGTATATGCCTGAATACTGGTACATGTACGTCTGTGTATGTATAGAAGTGGGGTTAATATATAGCATTTCTTCTTATGTACCTGAGTAGTATATATGTCTGACTGTATATATATGTATTTACGTACGTATGTATATATGTATATACATATATATATATATGAATGTGTATGTGTGCGTATGTATAAGTACGTATATATATATATATATATATATATATATATAT
>NC_068998.1:35604474-35609758 GCF_001194135.2 Octopus bimaculoides
CACACACACACACACACACACACACACACACACACATATAAATATATATATATATAAGCATATATAGAAGCACAAAGAATATATAAATATAATATACATATATATGTATATATGTGTATGTATACACACACACACACACACACACACACACACACACACATATGCACCATATGCAAAACCAAATGATAATGCTAAATACACTGTCTTTACGACAGCGTGTTCGCGCCACTACACACACACACACACATATCATATATATGTGCTTAAGTATATTTGTCGTATAGCACGCGTATCTATTTACTCACTATAATGTTATTTTATATGATATAACCCTCATTAAAAAAAACATACTCATATGCACAACGAACGGTATCATCGACAAACAAAAGTATCGTATTATCAGAATGTCTGTTGAAAGAAACACTAAAATGTCTAGAGGAGGATGTTTATCAGGTAACAATAATCTGAAAGGGCATCATGTTATCTAAAACCTTGAATATGTAGGGGTTACACATTCGTTAGCATAGATTAAATGCTACTTTTAGCCCGCTACCGTCTGCTAGCATTTGCTGTTGCTGTTACTTAATTTCAAGTTCAAACTTGATTGAATAAACCTGCAATTAAAGTCCTTTCCGGCGCTGATTATCTCGCTTATTTGCATACAAAGTACTACTTTGTCCAATCCGTCCTTCTTTTTCAAGACAGTAGTGTGTAAATTGAGGGAAATCTGGCTGCTGTTTCTAGTATGTGGTAAAGCGATCCTGTAGGGGCTAACTTATTGCCTCGCTGTAGCTGCTGTTGTTACATCTAAAGAAGAATGACATCGACTCCGTTCATCATCAAACTTTATTTATGTAATGGTCATTTGAATCATTCTCCTTAACTCATTTTCTTGTTTATTTTAATCATACAAATTGGCCATACGAGGGTGTGCTGAAAAGTTGTTGACTTTAAGGGTGTTGCGAAAGGCCTGGTTGGAGGCTGAACCTTCCGGGTTCTTTTACAGGACTTAGAAAAACTGAAGGACCGCTGCAATAAGTGTGTGAATCTGAGAGGGGAATATGTTGAATAAAATCAATTAATTTATCTTCCTATATTTTCTTTTACCCAAAGCCACAAACTTTTCAGCGCCCCCTCGCATATCCAAAAAATTGGTTAACTGATGAGACAGGTTTGCTTAAAATGTACTTTTCTGTTAAGGACTTTTGTCAGTAGAATTTTGGGGATTGATTTGAAATATTTAGTTCTCTCCAAACAAATAAATGTGCCTAATAAAAACTTTAAATTCGTTATTATTGATTTCTAGTTCACCTGAAGCTAGAAGTGCCATAATCCGTGAGAGTTAACCAACATTTGGTCATTGATGATTAAGAATTGTATGATGGAATCCGGTGACTAAAACAACGATACCGTACAAAATGTTTCCTAAAAAAGACTGGTTAAAAAATATCAGGAATCTAGAAAATAACACCTTCACATTTGCACGCGCTCTTTCCTTTCCAGTCCTAGAACCACAGTCTTTAGAGAAACTTTTGTTTTCAAAGCCAGTCTCGATCCATTGGCAATGACAAGGTAAACAGAGGTTATTAGGAGTCTGTTGAACTAAGGTTTAGTGCTGGAGTATCTTCTTCAGGTCCGAAGGAGAAATTGAACTAAAAACATTGTACATTTAGGAAATAGTATTGAAGTCTATTTTAAGACTGCGCTAAGTTGTTTTTAAATTATATAAAGTAACCTGTAGCTCTTGGTGAAACCTGTTTTTCAGTCAACTTGTGCGAGTCGTACACCGCCACCCAGAAAACCGCCAAGTGGAACAATCTATAAGGACATTTAATGGCTGGTGTCATACTGAGTGATATCTGTAAACTGCAGCCATAAAAACTCTCGTGAAATTTCGGGAATCAAGGCAATTGATGTTTCAAGGCAATTTCCAAAATCTATTATTGTAGTGTTCTTTTATAAACCAAGCAATGATCACCTACACTGTTGTGTACCAGGTAGGAGGCTAGCTGATAGAAGTAATGGAATAATAATGAAAAAAGAAAATAACTGGCGGTCAGTTGGTTACGGCGACGAATGTTCCAGTTGGTTCGTTCAGCGGAATAGCCTGCTCGTGGAATTAACGTGTAAATGGCTGAGCACTTCACAGACACACGTAGTTTTCGGGGATATTCAGAATGTGACAAGGCTGGCGCTTTGAAATACAAGTACTACTCATTTTTTGTCAGCTGAATGGAGTGAAGCAACGTGAAATAACGTGTCTTGTTCAAGGCACAACGCGCCACCATGTATCAAACTCAGGACCTTGTGATCATCAGCCGAATGTCCTAACTATTTAGCGACGCGCCTTCACAGAAGTCAAATATAGAGCAAACGCTATTGAACTAAAATTTAATAACAGTAATAATAAAACAGTATTTATGAGTTAAGTTAAGATCTCCCTGACATAAACATTAAGGAACTTTATGGTTGAGCCTCTTCATGTGACCTGAAGAGATGTGTGGCATATTTCATCTGTTTTATTTATTTATTTATTTATTTATTTAGAGTTTACAATTATTTATCTCGAATGTTCGGTCATTCAGTATAGCTTGAAATTACTTCTGCACAAGCCACGAGGTTTATTTCAACGAGTTCTTGTTTCTGTTCTACAGTGTCTGTCAGGAACATGTAAAGTAATTCAACTCCATCAGTTTATTCTTGTATACAAATACATTTAAAATTCCAGCTTACAAGATGGCGGTGCTAGTAGTAGCAATGACTGTGTTTACTAAATTGTTTTGTCTTTTTAACAGCACTTAAAGAATGATTTACATTCACTAAGTGCAACAACTTTGGACATTTAAGAGGGAACATAGGATTCTATAACATTCAGAGTTTTGTCAAGAACATTAGTGACATAACTGAAAGAAACTGGGTACACAGAAGATTATCTTATGATTTATGCTGTCTGCTGTTAATTAATCTATCCGAAAGAATGATATTCGTTCTTTCAGTTTATAGTACCAATTCCCAAAAGGCAAAAGAAAATGAGTTGTTGAAGTATTTAATGTTGGTTTTACACTGTAGAGAGTAAAAGAGTAAATATCCATCACAAGTGCGTTGTCATTCATAATTAAAGACAACGTTACTTCCTTGAGACGTACTTAATTGGTGTTGGACAAATTAGACATTTGATTGCTGCAGACCATATTATAAGCAACGTTGGAGGCGCGTGGCCTGGTGATAATGCGTTTCATTTACGATCGCAAGATCGTGGCTTCGATTCTCGGACCGGGGTGTGCATTATGTTCTTGAGCAAAACACGTCATTTCAGTTAACTCCAGTCTACTAAGCCGTAATCGAGTGATCCTGGGACGGAGTGACGTCTCGTTTAGAAGGAATAGTGATCTCGGTCAATTACAAACAATGGAAACAGCTGCATGAACTTGAGCAACGTGAAATAAAGTGTCTTGCTCAAGAACACAGCACAGCCCGGTCCTGGAATCGAACTTACTACTTCATGATTGTGAGCCCGACGCGCTAACCACTGCGCCATGCGCCTTCACTATTTATATATGTGTGTGTGTGTGTGTGTGTATGTATGTATGTATGTATGTATGTATGTATGTATGTATGTATTTATGTATGTATGTATGTATGTATGTAATACTTTAAGGGATGCTAGCATCCTAGTTCTACGGTTTATACCAGTGTTCAGTTTACAAAGGAAAATAGATATTATGATATTATTAACCCCAGGTTTCTTAAAATTGGTTATTCCGTATCTAATAATTTACGCCAGATTATATTTTCAATTAACGAAAGAAAATTATCTAACTTTTGTAATAATTGAAATAGTAGTAAACACCATAACAGTAATACTAATGGATTAAACGCTAGTAATGAAAGTAAATTTGAGACGTCTAGTGTACAGGGGGAAGCAACCCGTGTCAAATCCCATTACAACCTCTTGAATGTAGATAAAATGACAAGTAGCAATTATACTGAATGCTATGTGAAACTTTTTTTGTGATTGCTGGGTTAGAAGTGAATGTTTATTTAAAAATTATTGTAAATAAAAACAATATTGTTTACAGATATAAGGTGATATTTGAGGGTAAAAGTTTCTTCTACATAGGGGCTGCGCAAAAGTTTGTTAAGAAACGCGTCTCTAACCATATTTACACCTTTGATAATGTTATATTGCAATACTACACAGTGGTTGTGTGAGCTGCGAATCCTCGTCGCCACTGTTATATTGCAATACTACACAGTGCTTGTGTGAGCTGCGAATCCTCGTCGCCACTGTTATATTGCAATACTACACAGTGGTTGTGTGAGCTGCGAATCCTCGTCGCCACTGTTAGTATAGCAATATAACAGTGGCAACGAAGATGAGATTCGAACTCACGGGGGAACATCCCTTGCATTCCTCTCGGAATATATCTTCGTATCGTTTCTAATAGCACCAAAAATGGAAGAGTTACTGAAAGCAGTAGCTTGAGACATAACAGATAATATAAACATGTCTTCTACCAACCTCATTAAATTTATTTGGGACTTGAATGACAAGAAAAAAGTTTTTTTCTGGAAGTGGGAGGTTATAAGCAAGGCACTGCTTATAAGCTTGGATGCTCTTTTGCTTTCTCTGTCTAGAAGAATTATTTTTGATCTTATATTCTAGGAGACGTCTCTTAAATGCTAAAATAGAGATTGGTTTTTCATGTGTTCATGTATGTAAACGAACTCTTAGAAACTACCATTAAATATATAATCATCATTGATGCTAAACGTTAAAAAATGGTTAGTAGGTGTAATATTGATGAAAAATATATGATGGACGTTATGTCTTTTACACGTGGCAATCTATTGGTATTTTACTGTAAATTTAATAAAGCACGTTTCTTATAAATATAACGTTGAACTTCTTATAATAATGTATAAAGCTAAATTTGAGATAAAACATATTATCTTAATAGTAATTACAACTTTAGTCTACTTAGTTTAAATATAAATTATCTATCAATAGTATCTGGTAATGTCCAAGTTTTGCTTTTACTCTTTTACTCTTTTACTTGTGTCAGTCATTTGACTGTGGCCATGCTGGAGCACCGCCTTTAGTCGAGCAAATCGACCCCAGGACTTATTCTTTGTAAGCCTAGTACTTATTCTATCGGTCCCTTTTGCCGAACCGTTAAGTTACGGTGACGTAAACACACCAGCACTGGTTGTCAAGCGATGTTGGGGGGGGACAAACACAGACACACAAACACACATACATATATATATATATATATATATA
>NC_068998.1:35610216-35614949 GCF_001194135.2 Octopus bimaculoides
CTCTCTCTCTCTCTCTCTCTCTCTCTCTCTCTCTCTCTCTCTCTCTCTCTCTCCCCTCTCTATAACATCTATTTCGCCCTAATTACCACACCACCGCTAATAAAAAAAACCCCATCTTGTATTACATATGCACGCGCACAAATATATCAATAGTATTTTTTTATATGTCGATATATGAAAATGACGGGTTTTAGAAAAAAACGCACACATCTGAGTTTGTCGTAGGTCAACCAACACGTTGAATTGTAACTCTCTTTTGGGGAAAATTCTACCCTGATGAAATACTCAATTAACTAGTTTCAATATGAAAACTTAATTTAACTTAATTTCTGTAATCGAACTAATTGGATATGGAAACATCTGTAGGACTGGAATTTCATTATATAGATTTGAATATCATTGAATAAACTGATGTCTGCATGTCAATTTCTCCATTCTCTTCTGTTTCCTATTCACACACACACACACACGCGCGCGCACACACAAACACACACACACACTTACATACATACATACATACAAACATACATACATGCGTACATACATATATACATACGTACATACATACGTGAGTGTCTTTGAATTTGGCCTCATATCGCTTGACACGTGATATTGGTTTGTTTACATCCTCGTAACGTAGGTTTGGGACAATAAACAAATAGAATAAGCATTATTTACATTATTTACATTTGACGGATATTTGTCCTCATCTCTTAAATATAGAACTGAAATAGAATAAGTGCCAGACTTAAAAAATGTACTGGCAGCGATTTATTTGGCAAAAATCCTTGACGGCGTTGGCCGAGCGTGGCCGCTGTCCAATGACTGAAGCAATTACAAAACTTGAAATATGAAAAATGAGATGGACAATTGTCGTATTGGAAAATAAATAAATACAAAACGTTCTGAAAGATAGAATTAGTTGACATCTTTAGAAGAAGATGATCCAAAGATAAGGAAATGGTTTACTTAATAAAATTAAGTTCATAGGATAATCAAATCAAAGCAGATTTGAGATTTCTCTCCATTGGGATATTAATCTATTTTTAAGAAATACATTTAATCTGTGTGTAATTTGTTTAAATAAATGTTGGCAGTTGTCGATAATAGATACGCACTCGCGCGCGCGCACACACAACACACACACACACACACACACACACACACACACACACACACACACACACACACACACACACACACACACACACACACACACACACACACACATACATATGCATACATACATGTAAGTATATGTATGTATACACACACATACATACACGTCTATCTAAATACGAGGTGGTATCAAAACGTTCCTGGACTAGTTATGTTTAATAAAAAATAACTTATTTACCTAAGTTTTAATACCATCTCCTTCAAAATAGTTATCTTGCGCAGCAATACACCGGTCCCAGCGTTCCTGACACTTTTGGAATCCGGCCTGGAAGTCGTTTTTCGTGAGTCGAAGACCTTCTGCGATTTGTTCTTGATCACGACAACGGTGTTAAAACGGTGACCTTTGAGCTGCATTTTCGTCTTATGAAAGAGATGTAAGTCCACAGGTGCTAAATCTGGCGAATAGGGCGGGTGCAGAAGGGATACATAAACATCCTTGATTGTCCTCAAACGATCCTCATGCAAACTTGATGAATTTTCTCTACATTTCCGGGATTGACACTCAAGACAAGCCTTCCAGATCGCTCATCGTTTTCCAGAGATGTTGTTCCACTTTTGAAGCGCTCGTGCCACTCGAAACATTGCGTACAACCCATTGCCTCGTCTCCGTAAGTTTGCTGGAGTACATTCAATGTAACTGTAGCAGACTTCCCAAGTTTAACGCAAAATTTCGCGTTGGCTCTTTGTCCCAACTTCCTGTCTATGACAAGAATCGCACACTACAGCATACACGTGATCACAAAAAACACTAATTTCACAACTTGCAAAGTACACATACCAATGTCACTCTGCACACTGCTCAAGAAGGACGCTACTAGCTCTCACTGCGCATGCAACAGTGTGCTGCCATCTGTTGGTGCACTTAGAGAACTAGTCCAGGAACTTTTTGATACCACTTCGTATATCCATATGATTGTATGCATGTGTGTAATAGGTTACTAGGTTACGAGTACGATATGTAGTAGATACGTACGGAAGATCCTGGAGAGACTCGCATCAAAGTTTGGCTTCGAGAGTTATACCTATCCCCAAACAGGACGCCACAGTGCAGTAACAAATGTCCTAATCGCACAGTCTAGAGTAAGGATCAGCTACAGCAATAGCTTGTGTTTCAAGGAATCAAACCTGTTTAATAGCTTGCTAAAAATATCTCTGCTGTACGAGATCTCATTTGAACCTATTTTAGGGAAGTGATTTGACCAAATGAGGGTGGCTATATTAAATTTCCTCTTTCATCGAAATCCAACTACATGAGAATGGCATTTAAAAAAGTGATGAAAATGCTGGTGTCCCAGCGTAGCCACATCTATTTGGGCAGGAACGCATAAAGGAATAAAGGAATACATACACGACTATGAATTCTCATTTGTACCTGTCATCATAGGTGCATTAGGCTATATACCAACAAATATGCACAAAAACCTAGAAATACTCGGTTTCACGGAAAAAGTGCAAAAGAAACTGAACCCAGAACCATGTGATTGGGAAATGAACTTCTTACAACTCAGTCACACCTGCGAATATCTTCAATTTTTAATCGGTAGAAATTGCAAGTCGACTCAAGGTCCGAGCCAAGCATGAAACTGTTGGTCCTTGAATCACATTGTAAAGTCAGCCGATTATAAACTGTGTGTGCGCGCGCGGAGGTGTGTATGTGAACTATTAAAGCTATAGTCTAAATTGGAGTTCTGGTGAAACCGGATCACTTTCACAGGAACAATCTTATTGAACATTCCGTAGTTATATCAAAGATCTTCGTTACTCCTGTTCATATCGTAAATATTGTTATGAATACTACAGACGAATATTAGATAATATAACGTGAAAGCAAATCGACATAATTAATAATATTGCGTCGGTGCAACGTTAATTGCGGTTTTTCCTATTTCATAGAATAACGGAGATCGCGAATAATCTTGCAGCAAAACATAACTTTTAGTGCTTGTAGTCTAAATTTAAAATGGACGCAGACATTATTAATACTGGAATTCCTGGGCTGAAATGCATGAAGATAAGTTTTGTCTAGGTAATTATGTACGAATGTGTATGAATGTGCATAAGTCCATAAAAACATATACAGATAATTAACTTTCTATACTTGTAATGTAAACATAGTTATGAGTGAACGGAATATGGATTTATGATTTTTATTTTAAGCCGGTATCTTATAAGGTAAACACGCTTATTTTACAAATACTTGATTATTCGCCAGTTAGTGTGAAAGATTATACGGTATAGTATACCCCAGTTTTTGAATACTCTCCCTTAGAAATATTTTTCAAAAATAAATTTTGATATGTTGTGATAAAGCGTTTATACGCCGGGTTTTATCATGGGTCATGTAGCAAAATCAATTATATTTCTCAAGCTATGACTTTTAACCCGGCTAACAAATATAACTCTTCAAGAACTTGAACTCCTAATTTTGAGTGCATACAAACATACATACAGACAGACAGACAGAGAGACAGACAGACAGACATGCATACGTACGTATGTATACATCTATGTATGCTGAAATCGCTGTATCCCTATTAATATAAAACTATGTCACTGCGAAGACGTTCTCTTCAAGATAGCGTGTTAGTACTATACTATTGTAAATATAACTTATCGTGTATTCCAGAAAAATCTGTGATGATATTTCAGATGCTGAATGGATGAAAGAGATAAGCAGATAAATAAATATTTCTTGCTCAGCGGGTATCTGAAAGTAGGTGATATTATATACAAGAATATTCTGACATAATTATATTTAATATTGCTTCCAGCGAAGTTTGTAAAACAGTTTCAAACATGCTAAGAAAATGATTACTTCTCTCTACATGGAGGTATTTGTATAAGGTAAATTTTAAGGTCGGCTACGAAAATGAATTACAGGGAATGTAAAAAGCTGAGCGGGTAGGAAAGTATGTATAAGTTTTCAGTAAGTCTTCACTTCGTATTTTTAGTGTAGATGAAAGGCAAATGATTAGCAGAATCAGTAAGTGCCGCTTCGTAGTCTTTGCGGTTATTTTTATTCGTTTGCTCTGGAACCAGGAGTTATGTATATTCATTGTCTCCGCCTGGTCTTTCGCTATCATTGAAATCGATGCAATTAACATTCTTCTTGAATAATTAAGTTTCTTTTCATTCGGAGTTCAAATACTGCCGGAGTCGTCTTTGTCTTTCATCCAACCGAGGAACGATAAAACATGTATCAGCCAGCGGATCTTTTTTAAAACGGGGGCCACATTTTTCATTAATGTTTTACGTAGTGTTTTTGGTACCGAAAGACTTTCAAACTTCGTATACTTATCTATTTTGTGTTATAGAACAGAAAAATATTTTTGTATTCGAATTTATTTCATGTAAAAAATTGTCTTATTTCGATAATTTCAACCAATCACTGACGTCCACTCAGCCGATATACATTAAGTGCCGACCACATAAACAAACGATTCTTCGTTTTATTTGCTTTTTTCATTTTAAATTTGCTTTAACCCTAAACCTAAGCCTAACCCTAACCCTAACCCTAACTCTAACCCTAGGGTTAGGGTTAGGGTTAGGGTTAA
>NC_068998.1:35615942-35617786 GCF_001194135.2 Octopus bimaculoides
AGAGAGAGAGAGAGAGAGAGAGAGAGAGAGAGAGAGAGAGAGAGAGAGAGAGAGATAGAGAAAGAGAGAGAGGGAGAGGGTTAACTTTTTCTGACAGGGCAAGAATGCATCCGGATAAATGTCAGAGAAGTATTTGACAGCTCCGCTAAAATATATCACAATTCACACAATTAAAGGCGTTGAGAAAAAAAATCTGTTTTCGACAAAGTCATAATCGGTATATTGTCGATAAAAGAATGTAATAGATGGATAGCAGCTTTAGCATCTATTTGGGTGGCAACTAATAATAATAATAATAATAATAATAATAATAATAAAGTAAAAAAAGTAAATAAACTTGATAGGCCTATACATAACATGAAGGTGTAATTTGGACAATTGAATTGGTAGAGTGCTTGGCTCAATGTCTTGCACTGTTTATTTATGCCTCTATTCTACATTATGAGCTCAAAAAACCTGTCGAGATCGTGTTTTTTTTTAATCCTCCACCTATATTTTATTCCTCCGGCGATGATAAAATAAATACAGTGGATTGACTAGGAGGCTTTTTAACGCACATGTAAGAAATTTCTGCCACCACCACCACCACCACCACCACATTTACCACCACCACATTTACCACCACCACCACCACCACCACCACTACTACTACTACTACTACTACTACTACTACTACTACTACTACTACTAATAATAATAATAATAATAATAATAATAATAATACTTGTGGCAAGCAAATAGAAAAATGCTTATCATTCTGCTACTGAACATTAAAAAAATATTTTGCATTCATTACTGTTACTGACAAAATGGCGGCGAGGTGGTAGAATCGTTAGCGCATCAAAAAACGTACTTTTGGGTGCGTTCCTTTTGGACTTTATATATTTCGTGTTCAAATCTCACTGAGATCAACTTGTCCTTTTACCATTTTGGTAACGATAAAAGAGAAGCATGGTCAAATAGTGAGGTCGATGATATCGACTAATTACCTCCCTCTCACCCTTTTGTTTTACTCTTTCATTTGTTTCAGTCATTTGACTGCGGCCATGCTGGAGCACCGCATTTAGTCGAGCAAATCGACCCCAGGACTTATTCTGTGTAAGCCTAGTAATTATTTTATCGGCCCCTTTTGCCGAACCGTTAAGTTACGGGAACGTAAACACACCATCATCGGTTGTCAAGCGATGTTGGGGGACAAACACAGACACACAAACACACACGCACACACATATATATATATACATATACATATATATGACGGGCTTCTTTCAGTTTCCGTCTACCAAATCCACTCTCAAGGCTTTGGTCGGCCGGAGGCTATAGTAAACACTTTCATAAGTTTGTCTTTGCTTGTTTTCAGACTATTAGTTAGCTCTTGTTCCATACGCTCTGAGTAATATAATGCTTTCGTTTCTTATCTCCCAAGTTTACTCTGATGGTTGAAATTAAATTAGGAATGTCTATCATATATAATGCATGAACACCAGAGAAATATGTTCTGTATCACATATGATACACATGCCAGGCAAAAGGTTAAAAATTAAACAATGAGTATTCCTTTGCCTTATCGATGCCATCGATTCAGTATTTGACTGATACATTGATTTTGTCGATCCTGAAAGGTGTTGGAATAAATACCGCAAAGCATTTTCAGAGGGTCTCACGGCAATCATTATTTTTATGTGATCACACACACACACACACACACACACACACACACACACACACACACACACACACACACACACACACACACACACATATATATAATCACTTTTACGTCACGTGTCACGTGATTATGCTTAGTTGATGCTCGTATGTATGCATATGTATGTATGTATATA
>NC_068998.1:35620366-35623533 GCF_001194135.2 Octopus bimaculoides
TTCAAGGCTCCTTCATTGGAATTTCAACATCAACAGCAGGGTATATATGTATGTATGTATGTATGTATGTATGTATGTATGTATGTATATGTGCAGATCTGTATGTTTTGCTTTATCTATGTATTCTCATGCATATAATTGCATATCTAGACAAGCTCATATATATTCAAATGATAAATGAAAGTTTTACAGAAGGAAAGTGTTACAGATTTGTGCAGTTCCAGTGATGGATTGGATCTGTAGTCTTCGAATTAGCTTTTTTCGTTCTGGTTTTATGAAACCTAATTTCTCAAGATTGGAATTTAGGCAGTGTGTTACATATTAAGCATGCACGTATGTATGTATGTATGTTATCAATCAGTTTCATTACGAAGGTAATATCAACGATTAGCTGGAGATGATTTTTAAAATGAGAATATCTGAAATAAACTCGACTGCCACAAACGAGAATATTAATAATGAACCTGACCGCTCTCAAAAATTAAGTAAGAAAAAGACGGGAAAATAATCCAGAATCCTTGTCCAGTACCAAATCCATACCAAAATCTAATCAGTTCGTGCCAGTCACGAGGCTAAACATTCCTGAATGTTTCATCCGAATCCATCCAGCGGTTCTTGAGATATCTTGTCCACGGACAAACAAACGAAGAAACACGACTGAAAACAACACCTCTGCCTTCTCTAAGGCGGAGTTAATAAAAAATCTTATATGCACAGCGTTGTTCTGGAAGAAGTTTCGGTTGGTTCATGTCCATTCACAAATACAACCAAGTCTGTGATGTCATAATTTGTTTCTCTTGAAATTAAATCACTAATTTGACGCTTTGTTTTTGGCAGTCCAGAGCCAGACTCTTGCGAATGTTTGTCTCCCATGGCCAAAACTTGATCCTGTAAAAAGATTTACAGAGAACTGAATATTGATATCTGGGTTTACCTATTGAGCTGCATACTTTAAGTCTTCAGCCATGTCCTCGTGATGTTTCATCCAAAGGTGTAAGAGACTGCCAAGTTGACACATGTTCAGTATAATTGCAAAAAGGTTACGGAGTTTCCTTGGAGAATCTGATATTGATGCTTCTGTTCATGCAAGGTCCCAATCTTCATCACTTTCTAAAAAGGACCTTGTTGAAAGCATACTTCCTTATAATTTTCACACACATAACATCCACCTTTCTTGAATCTTGGAATGATTTGGGACCACGTACTTCATGCAAAAAGAGGAGTAAGTAGTAGCATTCTGCTTGGCTTGGGGGGGGGGAAGACACTGTAAACTCTTGCATGAGCATCAGCCCCACATTTCCTCTTGTGCCATTTATTGCTTCTCCAAGTGTAATTCTTGTGCAGCTGTAGTTAAAGGAGTTTTCTTGCATCTTCTTCTACTTGACACAACTTTAAAAAGACAGTGATGGTAGTTTCTTTTGAAGAAAATGCTTGTTGCAAGGTTGTTTGTTTTCTAAAGATAACCCTGTTGTCATTCTCTAGATGGACACTCAGATGAATGATGGCTGGGTGCCTCTCTTGAATGGGAAAATTGAAGATGCGCCTAAAAGTCTCATTAGTACTAATGCATCCTCCTCTGTCATATTGTGCATCTTCATCATTTTTATTTATCTGCTGACTGCCGTTCTGCATAAGAGCGTATGTTGCAGCATCTAAACCTTTGTTTATATATTTGCAAACATACTTGATAGAGTTAACAGAGTTGCAGACTCCAGCATTGATTCTGGCTACCTGTACTTATCTTTGCTTCACAGTAGAATACTGATTAACTTCATCGACCCCGTCTCCTTTTGTACAGTGAGAACATTGTTCTCGGAAACTTCTACCAAAATTTAAATGGGGTTAAATGAAAAAATGAGCTACGTGAATATCTTCGCAAGAGTAATTGAAATAAATGGTGATTGTGGAACGCCCCCCACACACACACAAACATGTGCGCGTGCAGAGTATCAAACATCAGATGAAATAGACGTGTGTGTAAGAGAGAGAAAGAATGTGTTGTCAAATATACGTACATACATAAATAAGTATACATACATCTTTGTGTGTGTGTTTGTGTGTGTGTGTGTGTGTGTGTGTGTATGTGTGTGTGTGTGTGTGAGTGCATGAGAGAGGGAAAGAGAGAGAGAGAGAAGGAGTGAATGCCACTTAGACATCTCTCTTTCTTACTCTGTCTCACACACACATGCACACACGTACACATACTACATACAAAAAAGTTGTATGCATATGTATAATGTATGTACATATACATGGCAACACACCCCTTGACTCACTCACTCACGCTCTCTCTCACAAACACACACACACACATACACAAATGTATACAAACGTACTTACAAAATCACAAGTGTACGTGTATGACTGATTTGTGTGTATGAAAGAGGTGAGAGAGAATATTGCGAACAATGAATGGAATAAACATGAAATGAAAAAGACGTATAAATAAAAGCTCTTGTACGGAATGTTCAAATTTGTGAACTTAGTAAATATTTCTGTCAGTAATTTATCGTAGTTGTTTGCAAATAGTGAAGTAAAACTTGAAATGAGAGCGTCAAAATAGAGAGAGAAGCTTTTTGCCGTTGATACGTCAATACTAGAAGTTGACATTGAAAAACCTTTTTAAAGAAGTGAATCATATATATAAAGCAGTATTATTTATTTTTTATAAAAAATCAAACGAAGAGCCTAATATTTGTCCGAGGTCAAATTATTCATGCATCACAAAGTATATTTTATATATTAGATTGGCAAAAGAGACCGATAGAATAAGTACTAGGCTTCCAAATAATAAGTCCTGGGATGGATTTGATCGACTAAAGGCGGTGCTCCAGCATGGCCGCAGTCAAATGACTGAAACAAGGAAAAAGAGTAACAACATAAACAAGATCTGTCACCAGTCCTACACTTCCACTTCACTCTAATCATTATCATCATCATCATCACCATCACCAACATCATTAGCAGCAGCATCATTACCCTAATCGTCATCGTCGTCATCATCATCCCATCGTAAAACCATCTTTGTCATTAATAAATATGTAAAAAGTATAAAGGAAAAGGAATACAAGTGTGTGCGTGTGCGTATGGGTACGTGTGTATACGAAATTGTTTTATGTTCAATGTATGTCTTCGTAAGTGTGCATATATATATATATATATATATA
>NC_068998.1:35623881-35629642 GCF_001194135.2 Octopus bimaculoides
ATATATATATATATATATATATATATACATACATACATATATACACATGCACAAGTACCCCATCTCACATTATATATATGGGTGGGGTGAATATATTATTATAAGCACAGATTATCATCATTTCATTCATATATATATATATAGACATATATACATACACACTATATATATATATGTATGTATGTGCATATATATACATATATACACGTATATGTATCTATATCTATATATATATATATATATACATATATATATATATAAACGTGTGTGTATATATACATGCACACACATACACACAAACACAAACACAAACACATGAACACAAACACACACACACAAACACACATGTACTTGTACACATACATGCACTCATACATAACATTTACACACTCTTATAATTATCATACCATAATTCTTTCATCTAATAACTTTTTTTCTTGTTTGGCATGAAGATTCTGGCAAATGGCTCAGGTTACAACAATGATTTTGTCTGCCTCTGGCGGAGCCGAAGATAAGGATGAAATCCCGCTGTGTACATTGTGTATACAGCAATGAATGTTTGAAATTTCATTTCATCCTTTAGTGGGGAGGGAACATTCCCTTTTCTATCTTGTTTTGTTTTTGTATTTTTGTTTGTTGTTGTCTCTTTTTTTCTCCTTTGTTTGTCATTAGACAAGGGATCTGTTAGTGAGGCTCGGCCCGAAAATGGTCTGATACACATTTTGTTTGTTATGACTGTCTGCGGTATGTATATCCAATTGTATGCTTAACAATGGTATGCTGACAACAATAGACGAAATACAAAATGAAGACTTTATAATATACATATAACAATCAGTTAACTGTAAAATAAAAAAAGCCCCCTTCTGAATTTCTCCCTAATTCAATCACTTTGTAACTTATCCTAAAATGGCATATTATCTTTAAAACATTTTATAATTCTTTTCCACCACCACGACACCACCATAAAAAAAAAAAAAGAAAGACCATTGATTTTCAACAAGATAATTAGTTTTGAGTATCAAAGGCTACCAAGCATGACTGTCTGGTATGAAGCTTGCTTCCTATCCACATGATTCTGGGTTCAATATCACTGCGTGAGATCTTAGGTAAGTGTCTTCTACTACAGCCTCGGGCCGATGAAGATCTTGTGAGAGGATTTAGTATTTGGTAGACGAAAACCGAAAGAAACCCATTGTGTATACACACACACGAACAAACATACACACACATATATATATACACGATGTGTGTGTGTGTGTGGGTTGGGTTGATCCCACCATCGCTTAATAAATATGGCTGTAGTCCAATGCCTGAAACAATTAAACACTAAAAGTTGTTTAAATATCTGCAGTGAGCTTCGATCGAGTCGATCTCCAATCATGATGGCATATATGTTGATTGAAGATGAAACCGATCGAACGTTGTGTTAGTTTTTTTTTTCTTCTTTTAATAAAAAAACCGATTGCTTTTGATTACCAACAAGTTATCCTTTAGTTGATATTAATTCATTGAAATATCAAATCTTTGTACGATTTCGAATGCTTTCGAAAGATAATATTATAGTCAAAAGAATTTGTAATCTTACTCAATAGTTTTATTACTTTACACATAATGTATTATTTTACGAACAGTTCTACCATAAATTATCGTATAAGCATATCTTTACGCATTTGTTTTTCATACAAAAGGCTGGTGTTGGTGGTGATGGTGGCAGTGGCGATGGCCGTCGTCGTCGTCATGGAGGAAGAGTAACTCTGAGACGATTTGTTGTAACTAATTTTCTAATTTTTGGCATAGAGTTGGCAGTTTAGGTGAGAGGGTGAAGTCGATTACATTGACCTCAATGTTCAACAGGTACTTATTTCATCGCTCTCGAAATGATGAAAGACAAAGTCAACCTCGGCGACATTTGAAATAAGAGCGTAAAACCGGAAGAAACGCTACTAAGCATTTTGTCTAGCGTGCTAATAATTCTGCCGCCTTACGATCTGTAATAATCTTATAAATAAAATATGTAGAGCATTTTCCGCTAAAATTTCATAGAAATTAATTGGCTCAACGTTACATTTCCAACCCACCTAGTGTACTTGAATGTAGCACAATTACTATACGGAATACTTGTTAAATACACACTTCTCCCATGGTTTATAGCGCTGGCCTGAATTTCTATAAACATGATATATCTTTGAAGTGAAGTGAATGTAACCAGTGTGGGAGTTAACAGTATTGGTTAGAGACAATATTGTGCTAGTGTCTTCTACTAAGATTCCTGGCCAATGAGCTTGTGAATGAATTTGGTTGATAGAAACTATGTAGAAGCCCATCGTATATGTGTGTGTGAGAGTGGGTGAGTTTTTTGTGTTTGTCTCTCAACCACTTAACAAACAGTGTCGGTTTGTTTATGCCCCCGTAACTTAGCGGTTCGATTTTTATAAAAGTACCGGACTTTTATAAAAGTTCATAATAAACAGGTATTCTTTAAAAGTTATATCGAAAATATGTTGTAAAAACTTTGTGGGGTGGGCCTTTATGCCAATAATAATGACATGCAATGGCTGAATATTATTTCTTTATTGATTGTCAGTCGGTTGAATATCTAACCAACTTACTAAGCGATCATTTGATTAATGTGCTGGTTAAACAATCAACATGGCAGTCCTTTTGTTCCTATTCACACCTAATCAATGACATATCTCCTCTCTTCAAGGTCTGCCTAACGATCGATTAGTTATTTGGTTAGATATTTAACCAACTGACTAACAATAAATAAGTGATATTGAACCAGTGTGTATATTATTATAATTGGTGTAATGATCCTCCCGAGATACAACATAATTTGTTTCAACATACAAATTCACATCAAGAATCTTGTAAACCAAATACGAAAACAAAGCATATATATATATATATATATATATATATATATATATACAAGAAATATGCCTACATTAAGTAATAGAGCACAGAAACTTATAGTCCACGACACTAACAAGAATGGAACTTGCAACACTAAGAACAACAATAATAATAGAAATACAACTTGAACGATGAGAACTAAGCAAATAGAACGATGAGAACTAAGCAAAGCATGAATGATTCCAATGAATTCACTAATTACGATGACAAGAGCAATAACTCAAAACAGTATATGCAGAATCTGAGTCCTAGCATCACTAATAGCGGTATTTACGCGTATATCTTAGATAATAAGATTAATACTTATAAACATATACACCACATGCATCACTCCAACAGCAATAAAATGTTGTCGTTTGGCAAGATAACCAAAAGAACGAAAGACATTAATTGGCTTATACTCCCGTATGCCATGAAAATTAAAACGGACTTAGCTAAATCAATATTTAAAGTTATAAATGAATACTTTGATAAGAATAGCAGGTATTCGGAAATTATTAATAGTAAAGTAATAAAGGTAGGTTACAGTCTCACGCATAACTTAGCTAGAATCATTTTCTCCCTAAATAACAAAAGAACTAAACATTTTCTTTTGAGATAGAAGTAACAATAACAACAACAACAGTAATAGTAAGAATAAAAATAATAACCCCCATAAGCACCCCAAACTTAATAACGATAACGCTCAGAACCATAATAACCCTTTCAACCTTAATACACATAGCACCAACCCACTAGTAAGTAATTATCCCCAACAGCACGACCTTTATGACTGTAGAAATAAAAATAATTGCGCCCTTGGAAATACTTGTAAAAGAAAAGATGCAATTTACCAGTGCACAGTCACAACGTAGTTTAGTAAAAAGATATACATAGGAGCTCCCCAAAATGAAATGAAACGAAGACTAACAGCACACCAACACTATTTCAGAAACAGAGATATGCTTAATTCGACTGGGTTAAGTAAATATATTCGGGAGCTTAAAGATAAAGATATTAGATTCGTTTTAGAATGGAAATTCTTCGCCTCCGCACCTTCCTACAATGTAAAAAATAAGAAATGTCATCTGTTAATCAATGAAAGATTTTTGACACTAGCGGCACACACCCATTACTTAACTTGAGGGAAGAGAGAAACAGAGCTTGCCAGCACAAGGATAAGTTTACAGCATTAGAGCCCCTTTGCATCATCCCCACAAATAGCACCCAGAGCTCTTCACCACAGAAATAGCTCTAATACTAAATGATGGCATATACCAACTTCCGAATTAAAGCTAGTTTAATAGTTTTACCCACCTAGGTCTCTTATAGGTAATCCAAGATTAATATCCCTGCACCAACATATCCGAGTTTAAATCCCACCTCCCAGACATAACTAAATACATTTATTAATTTATCTCTCCTTAATATAACCTTCTCACTCCCTGTAATAATACCAGTTCTTTCAACTATAAACCTAATTTAGAATACAGAGGGCATAAGTACTCAATCCCCCACAAGTGAGCCTGTATCTGCCATCTCACCAATGGCTTTATTTGTAACTAACTTTACTTTCTATACCATGTGTTAGCTTGTTTAACTTAGCTTAATTCCATTCTGGGCCTAATTTTTCAGTCAGCATATGGGTGTACTTCCATTTATTGATGACCCCATTAGATTTACTTATTTCAGAAACCCCCCACCCCGAATAACATAACTTAACAACTTAATATTAACTTCATAGCTCTTCAGATTGTATTTGCTTGTACTGTGTACTGCAAAAGGCGCTTTCCTATGAAATATTATTGCCCTTAGGCATATTTTTGTATGAATGGAAGTGTAATTCGTGGTAGGCCCCATATGTATGCACCCAAGCAAAGGTTGATATATCGACAAGGTTAGTAATATTAACAATATAATAATAATAATATATATTAAGTATGATTGAGCAAACTGTAGTAGGACCCGGTATCTGTAACTAAGGTGAATGTATTTAGAAATGTTTAGACAATTACTGTTTGTCTAAAGACCACTGCTTGGGTACTGTGGCTGTTACTTCAGAAGATAGCTTTAGTATTATAATTCTATAATGGAAATTCACTGTGTTAACCATTACCCCTCTTACTTTTTATTTACTTTTTTTATTTACATCTACTCGTAAAACAGTCTTAATAGCTTGCCCTTTGTTTTTAAATTTAACTGACCAATTATTATGAAAGCTTGACTTTGGTCACTCCCATTACGGACAATAGGTGGTTGGTTTTTACAATATAACAGTAAGTAAATAAATGTAATTAATTTATGGGCATGTTATTTGGATTAATATTAATTAGTACTATTGACATAATCTTAAGATCTATTATGATTACTTCTAAACGTTATGGCACTATCACTCCCTCGTTTTCTAGACCTATTGGCGTATCCCGTTATGCTAAAGTACTTACTTATTTCACTTTGTTATTATTTATACGCTCTATTACCCCTAAAGAAAGATTAACCCACCAATTAGTATTTCTAGTTTCGTCATTTACTCAACGGCCTGAAACGTTACGCTGCAAAAATATATTAAGCCTTCACTCCTCTTCTCGAGACTCTTCTCTTTTCTTTCATTGTATGTATTTTTCTTCATTCTGATGAAGCTCCATGTTCCAGATCGGATGTTTTACAAAATACGACGAATATTATTCTCAGAATCTTCTTTGGCAACAGTGGAGGACATTGGAAGCAGAAACGGCTGTTAGATGGGATAAAGTTTTGTATTAAAAAATAATAATAATCGATGGTAGTCAATTGATGTTGATCAAGATTTTCTGCATTTTCTGCTTAATTTAAATTTGCATATACATACATACATACATACATA
>NC_068998.1:35630638-35631282 GCF_001194135.2 Octopus bimaculoides
TATATATATATATATATGTATACACGAATGAGTGGACAAACGAAACAAAAGGGCATTTAACACATTTAGTAGGAGTTACAAGTATTATTTAAAGCAGTTTTATTTGGTTCCATGCGGCTTAAGTTTCGCAGACCCCTAAGAGAACCCTATCTCTTTCAGGCTTGAGCAAACTGTTTTAAATGTGTGTGTGTGTGCGCGCGCGCGCATCCATGTATGTGTCGCAATTTTGCAGTTTATGATATAGTTTGTGATGAGTGTCATGCACAAAACTTGCGGGCGTTGGATTATTTAGATTCACAGTTAAATAATATTTGCGCGCGCATGTGGTGGGGTGCGTGCATGCCGTAATTTGAAAGGTCAAGCAAAGAGAAGACATAGTCATATAGACAAGAGTCATTCAGACAAACGCATTAATGTTACTATTTCTAATAGAAGTTCTGTATGTAACAGAAGTACATACACACGTACACACACCGATGCTCGCACGCGCGCACACACGCACATAAGCACATAAAGGACATATGATCCAATGCGCACTCGTTTACATACGCACATACAAGTTGAGAGAAAGATGTATCTGTGGGCTTGTGCGTGTGTGTGTGTGTGTGTGTGTGTGTATGTGTGTGTGTGTGTATGTGTGTGTG
>NC_068998.1:35634689-35640648 GCF_001194135.2 Octopus bimaculoides
ATGTTGTTTTCACTGTCCATTTTTTCCTGTCTTGGCTTGTGTTTGCCACCTTGGAATCCTCTGTGTAGTGGGTTGATCCACTACTCAGGAAGAGACTATTCTAGAGTACGTTCTGTCTTATCTTCGAAACGTCTAGATAGAATAGAGACAGCTGATGAAGGGATATTCCAAGTGGCTTTCCGTTTTCCTATGTGTTCGTTCCGTTGTCTGTAGTTTATTGTTCTAACGTCCTGTACCCTGATATGCATATATATACACATGTAGATGTAAGTATGTACATATATGTGTGTATACATGTATATATATTCTTTGTATTATATATATATATATATGTATATATATTATCGAAATATTAGCGTCCAGCAATATTTAGGCATAAGCAAAGTTTAAGTTAGTTAAAATATGTCTGTGGCATAAAAAGTGAAAAATATTCTCTCTGCGTAACTGCAGTGAATTTGCCTTTTAGCAGTTGAAATGTGTTACAAACATATTTTAACTAACCAAACCTTTGCTTATACCTAAACAATGTTTGGTGCTAATATTTCAGTAATTTCCACGATCTACTAGCACAAATCAATCAATGTATTTCATGGTATTTTACATGAAGCTATCGCTTTATAAGATCTGTTCAGAGTAGCCTCTCTTAGGTGCTTCCCATTCATAAAAGTCAACAAGCTATAAACGTCAATGTCTGGGAATCTTGATAGATGGCGACACGAAACTGATAGGGTGTTTTCACACCTTTGTACCATAAGGGAAAAACTTTCTCTGCGGTAAACTGCAGTGAATTTGCCTTTTAGCAGTTGAAATATGTCACAAACGTATTTTAACTACCCTAAACTTGTCTCATATATATATGCGCACGCACGTGGATGTATATGTGTGTGTGTACACATATATGTATATAAACGACGACGACAATGATGATGATGATGATGATGATGATGATGATGATGATGATGATGGTGGTGGTGGTGGTGGTGGTGGTTGTGATAAATTTCTGATTCTTATCGCTCCCGTGCGCACAAGAAAAGTTAATTTATCTACTCAATGAAATTATGAGATCTTCAAAAAAAAAAAAAAAAACATCTGACGGGTTAGCAAGTTGTATTACTTACCTATTCTCAAAGAATAATGAAAGTACAGTTAGAAAAAATATCGGCCCATAACCTGTTTATCCACCACTTACAAACTTTTAACAGCGATCCTCGTGGAGAAAATATGCATTTATGGAACATGACGATATTTTCCCCACTGAATACTGAACAAAAAGGGTGTCGAAGAGGCTCATATAGATGCAAAGATCAACAAAAATGGTCCTCATTCATGACTCTTGAAGTCGCTGGACATCTTCAAAATTTCTCTTGAAATTTCAAACTTCCTGAAGCATAAAATGTCACTGTGGAATACAAAATCTCCAATTATATCATCCTAACAGAATACTAGTTTCAAGCAATATTTACATCAACTGTGTCGTTTTCCAAGGTGATTCACTTTCACCTTTAATCTTTTGCATAGCCCTTACAAGTGAACTTAACAGAACAGTGAATGGGTATATAAAATTGACAAGAAAATAAGCAACCTATTTTATATGGATGGCTTAAAACTCTATAGCAAACAATGATAAGCTAGAACGCCTATTACGTACCGTGAAAACATTCAGTGATCACATTAAGATGGGGTTTGGGTTTGATAAGTGTGCCAAAACCTCTTTCTAGAAAGAGAAATTAAAGACCTCAAATTCAGTCATGTTAGATGTTGACACAGTTATTAAAACCTTGAGCAAGAACAAACTTTAAAATACCTAGGAATAGATGAAAGCTTTGGCGTTTAGCATGCTAGCATAAAAGAGAAGATCAAGAAGGAATGTTATAGGAAATTTAGAGCAATCCGGAAATCTGAGCTAAATGCACGTAACAAGATGTTAGCCATAAATTCCTTAGCTGTTCCAGTTGTTAGATGATCGAGGTGAAGCGTGCCAGTAAGGGAAGAGAGAGACACAACCGAGTAGAAGGTTTAGAGAAATTTATTGGTAGCTTAACATGTATGTCTGTATGTTCGTCATGTATACAGAATAAATGACAGGCTGTCACGAGAACAAAGTGTATGTGTCTATGTGCATGGATGCATGCGTGTGCTATATGTAAGAACAACAATGAGGAAGAAAGTGAAAAAATCTATAATGAGAAGTTAGACGTATGTTCATAGACACAAGAATGAGAAATACCAGTTCGTAGTCAATTGTACACAGTGATTGAAATACTGTATCAAAAAGTTGTGGCGATGATGCAGAGCCAGTGCGATACATGCCGTACGAAGTTGTGGCTGTAATGCCACTACCTGGGTTACTTGTACAGGTGTTGTCGCAGATTGTATATTTGCTGTTAACCATGGTGAGGTAATTCACGAACAGTGCTGTGTTGAACCTGTGCTAGTTGCTGGTTGAGCTGTGTACGTAGAAACGATGTTGACGACATTAAGAAGATGATGATAGCGACAAAGAAAGAGATTGCCGTAATGCTGTTGAACGAGTGTTGTCGTCTGGTTCGCAGGTTATATATTTGTTGTTGGAACCTGGGTGTTCGCATTGACGCTGGAACTGGCTGTGTTTTGTGTGGTCAATGGCTAGACCTTAGAAGGTCTGGAACCAAAAGAGAAAAGGCTGTCTCACGTGATTTTGTTTAGGGCTCTGATTGGATATACGCTGCAGATTGGCGCGACAGAGTAAGAGACGAATTGTGCCAATACCAACCAATCGGAGATGTGGACACAACGGGGCTCAAATAACGGCCAAAGGTTAACTATTATCTGCTACCTTCGTATGTACGTATATATAATAAAGGGGAGAGGAATTTCACTCGAGTGTACGCTACAGCTTCAATGTGTTGAACTGAAATATCAGGGAAATAAAGAAAACTGACAGAAAAATATTTAAGCTGCTGACTTGTAATATGATGCACCACCTAAAGGTAGACGTGGATCGTCTTTACCTTTCCAGAGCCCAAGGAGCTTGAGGCTTGATCCAGTTTGAGCTCTTACAAAACCACCACAATTGGACTGGCCAAATATCTTGAAGCAACTAACGACAAGATGCTAAAACTCGTTGAAAATCATGAAAGGCATAAAAAAACTTCCTTCTGTGTTGAAGGAGAGCAAAGAATTTGCTATTGATTTCATGTATGATACCCAGGCTGAACAGCCTGAGAGGAGTAGCAAGGAAACAAGCGCATGAACAATCGACTGCTACAAGAGAGCAGAAATTTCAGCAAGGCAAATATGTGGTCCGCAGCAAACGAGCTGATGTTGATCAGAAGTACACCCATTAATTGCTACGAAGCACAGGACTAAAGGCAGAGACCGAAGGCTTCATATTAGCTGCTCAAGATCAAAGTTTATTGATCCGGAACTAACAAGCCAATGTGATGAAAAATGGATTAGATCCAAAGGTCTGATTCTGCAATAATGAGATTGAAACAGTGGGTCATCTAATCTCTGAGTACAAAGTTTTAGCACCTATAGAGTATAAATGAAAACAGACAGACTTGGCCAATACCTACACTGGTTAATATGACAACGTTATAAAATCAAAAGTGTTTAAAAGTGGTATAAGCACCACCCTAGGGCTGTAACTGAGGGAGAAAATATAGCGATTCTTTGGAACTTTCCAGTAAATATAGACAAAACCATCACAGCTAATAAACCGAATATTGTTGTGAAAAACTAAAACAATGAAGTCTATTTATTGATCGACGTGAGTATTCCTTGTGATCATAATAGCTCGGCAAAAGAATTTGACAAGCTCAGACAATATAAAAATTTACTCATTGAAATCGAAAAAATGTGACATCTCAAGATTTTTAGAATATCATTGGTTGTAGGAGAGCTTAGAATGATCAAAATGGAACTAAACGTTATTTGAGAATGATCACTGTCTTACTATCCGGACAAGAAGTGCAAATGATTGTTTTAGCTGGTATCTCACATACATTAAGAAGAGCATTATCGCTGAGAACGATTACACCCATGTAAAATATTTTCTTTGTTTTTTTTCCACGAAACTTCATTTGATCATGTAAATAAACAATCTAGTGTGTTTATTTTAATGGCTTATCAACGTATACAGTGAATCTCCTTGCCCTAGGTGGCGGGAGGACATTTGGCAAGAAACAGAAAGAAGAAAAATTAATAATAATAATAATAATAATAATAATAATAATAATAATAATGATAGAGGTTTCAAATTTTGGCGCTAAATCAGTAACTTTAGGGAAGGGAGATGGTTGATTATATCAACCCAAGTGCTGAACTTGTACTTAATTTATCGACCCCGAAAACATGAAAGGAAAGTCGGTTTCGACGAAATTTGAACTCAGAACGTAACGCCGGAGAAAATTCTGATAAGCTTTTTATCCGACACAGTAACTATCCTCTTCCTAATATAGAAATAAAGTCTAAAAATTGTGCGACTTTAATAAGTGCCGTGCGTACGGCTCTCGGTTCTTGAGTCACTTTGTTACTTTCCCGATTAAAATATTATATATATATATATAGATAGATAGATAGATAGATAGATAGATAGATAGATAGATAGATAGATAGATTGATAGATAGATAGATAGATAGATAAATATTATAGTTATTATTACTCATGTATTGATTTCTATTTACAGGTTTGATAAACACACATATACCACAAAAGTTTCATGATACATACACATGCACACACACCCACACATATATGTATGCATGTATGTATGTATGTATGTATGTATGTATGTATGTATGCATTTATGTATGTATACTGTTGTTGCTTCTGCTCTTAGTCCCGGGTCATTTCTCATTGTGCAAACGTTTTGATTACAGATTTTCCCATCATAAACCTTCTAGCTTTGTTCTTGGCTTATATTATGCAATGGACCAGTATGTACTTCCTTTCTTTTCTTTTTTTTATTAAAACATGTCAGATGTAACCGGCAGAAAACATAAGAGAGCAAGGTTATTATTTTCCCACACGACATAAAGACCACCAATACAATGAAATAAAAAATAACACTCCAGCTTAAAGTTCACCTGGACATGCAAGATGCACAGTTTGTTACTGCAGCAAGCTTTACTTCTTATAGACAAAGCTACGCCATAAGGTCCACTGATAAAATAGAATAAAAATAATACTCAGTGCATGATCTCCTGCACATGTCATAAGTACAGTTTATTATTGCAACAGGTCTCAATTTTTATAGTCACTGCTAGAACATTCACCATAATCACCTCCAAACAACATCCTTAAAACTCTAGTAAATTACAATCCAACTCTTCCACCCTTCCTTGGGCACAGAAATAGTTGCTGCATCATAATCCTAGAGCAGCTCCTAACATTTAATAAAAGTACAGGCGCAGGAGTGGCTGTGTGGTAAGTAGCTTGCTTACCAACCACATGGTTCTGGGTTCATTCCCACTGCGTGGCACCTTGGGCAAGTGTCTTCTACTATAGCCTCGGGTCGACCAAAGCCTTGTGAGTGGATTTGGTAGACGGAAAACTGAAAGAAGCCCGTCGTATATATATATATATATATATATATATGTATGTGTGTGTGTGTGTGTCTGTGTGTCTGTGTTTGTCCCCCCAACATCGCTTGACAACCGATGCTGGTGTGCTTACGTCCCCGTAACTTAGCGGTTCGGCAAAAGAGACCGACAGAATAAGTACTAGGTTTACAAAGAATAAGTCCTGGGGTCAATTTGTTCGACTAAAGGCGGTGCTCCTGCATGGCCACAGTCAAACGACTGAAACAAGTAAAAGAGTACATTGTTCAAATGATGAGAACAGATGTAAAAAATCAATCTCCTTCCTACCCGGCCCACTTCGCTTGGCTCAATGCAGCCGACACCAGAATTTAAAAGTACATGAAAAAAAAAAAAAAAGACAGAATGGTGAGAACAAAGCAGTCTGCCCAGTTTG
>NC_068998.1:35641373-35642304 GCF_001194135.2 Octopus bimaculoides
TATATATATATATATATATATATATATATGTATGTGTGTGTGTGTGTGTCTGTGTGTCTGTGTTTGTCCCCCCAACATCGCTTGACAACCGATGCTGGTGTGCTTACGTCCCCGTAACTTAGCGGTTCGGCAAAAGAGACCGACAGAATAAGTACTAGGTTTACAAAGAATAAGTCCTGGGGTCAATTTGTTCGACTAAAGGCGGTGCTCCTGCATGGCCACAGTCAAACGACTGAAACAAGTAAAAGAGTACATTGTTCAAATGATGAGAACAGATGTAAAAAATCAATCTCCTTCCTACCCGGCCCACTTCGCTTGGCTCAATGCAGCCGACACCAGAATTTAAAAGTACATGAAAAAAAAAAAAAAAGACAGAATGGTGAGAACAAAGCAGTCTGCCCAGTTTGCCAAACTGCATCCCTTAGATTAGATTGCAGTATGCATGAGTATATAGCATATTCCAGATGGAGGAGACATGGTATATTTTAATCAATGGATCAGTAAATCACGTTCCATCGACCGATTACTTACAAGTCATGGATTTGTTCGGTGAGAGCTGACGCCTAGTTACACAGCAACGTGTAGTATTAATGATTGCCTGATATGCGATCCTAGAACACCAGAGTCCAAGAACGACAACTTAAAATATCGCATGATACAGATTAGATATATTGAAGACAATAGTATGCTTTGCTAAAAAAAATTGCAACTGTCGAAAATGATTTTAGTGCACACAAAAAAGAATATATAGTAAAGTTCATAATGACATGTGGAGGAAAACTGAAAATTACATGGGATTCATACATATACATCAATACATACATACATACATACATACATACATATGCATGGATATACACACACACACGCACACACACACACACACACATACACACACACACACACACACACACACACACACACACACACA
>NC_068998.1:35643002-35644232 GCF_001194135.2 Octopus bimaculoides
TGTGTGTGTGTGTGTGTGTCTGTATGAATCCCTAAAACTCCAGAACTACACAACCAATTTCATTCAAATATTACACATGCCTTACTTAGTCAAAAAAAAAAAATTTTAACTTCTTGCATAGTTCGAGCCCACAGCAACATAATATCTCCTCCACTATTTAAGTATTACGTGTCGAAAGTGAAACAAAAACACTCATGTCAAATACTTTCACTTTAAAAATGAAACTTTTCCACTATTTCAGTATCAAAACTGAACAATCACATTTCGAAAATTTGTAGCCTTGGGCCTGTTATAGAAAGAACTATAACTGATCTCTCACAAATAGGTACATTGCTATTTTTTCAGAGTGGAACAAAAGTAGAGTTGACTAAATCAGCACGAGTGTAATATTGGCCTTTATCTTTTGAAACGATTCCTAACTACAGAAAAAACAAAAGAAAAGGAAATGATAAAGTCGAACACCACGAGATTGGAACGCAGAATATAGCGGGACGAAACTAAATCCAGTTAGGTAATTACATTGATGATTCACTGTTTCTGTTAACGCACTTACGAAACATTTTCTCTTCAAATTTGAAACCCAGCGGGTCAAACACGAATAAATATCCTTTTCATCCAAACAATTTATTTCCCAGTATTTTCAAATCGTTTAATTTCACGCCATATTAAAAGCGGTTCTTCGCATTTTAACTCGTCTATCTGTGCTTACAGTAGTGTAGTGTCTTTTTACAAACATACCAACACAATGTCTTTGTCTTTCATAAAGCAATTTCGAAGTAGAGCGGGGCATGCAAAAGAAAGTAGGAACCTATTAAAAAGCAGTATTTTGTAAATGCTAAGGAGCAAAAAGACGTTTCACCTCAAAAAAATTAGAAACGAGAAATGTGAAGTAGACATTTATTAATAACTAAGCGAAATTGTTGGAGAGATAACGTTTCATAACAAATGGCCTCATGGTTAGTGGATTAATGGCGTTGTTATAGATCATGAGCAATGATAACTAGAAATCTCTTTCTCTCTCTTTCTCTCTCTCATTCTCTCTCTCTGTCTATCTTTATGTATATGTGTGTGCGTGTGTGCGCGCGAACATCCATACTATTATATAGGTATGTACACATACACACACACTCATATATATACTTATATGTACATACATATACATATATGCATATATATATATATATATATATATATATATATACACACACACACATATATATACATAAATAT
>NC_068998.1:35645476-35649169 GCF_001194135.2 Octopus bimaculoides
ACAATGTAACCTCCTGGATATCGTTGGCGATTTTTTCTTCCTCCGTCTTCCCTTCTCTGGACTTTCCTATGTTTCCGACGAAGAGCTCCGCTCGAAACGTCAAATTCTCTTTCGTTCCTTTCCCGAGCGTCCAGTAATACAATATCTGTATCACGTCCTTGCGTTGTTGTTTTTTGTTGTCTTTTTGTCGTTTTTCTTTTTTGAACCTTTATATATACATATATATATATATATATGTGTAAACGACGAACTTTTTCAGTTTCCGTTTTCCAAATCCACATATAAGGTCCTGGTTGACCCTGGGCTATAGTAGAACACACTTGCTCAAAGTGCCACGCTATGGGACTAGACCTCGAACCATGTGGTTGGGAAGAAAACTTCTTATCACAGAACCACGTGTGGCATGCAAACCAGTAGTGTAAAATAAACTTTTGATCAGTTCAAATATGTTTGAAATATATTTGACTTATGAAAAGGTATTTTCATTCCAGTTTGCTATGGAAAGGTGTACACACACCAAAGTCAATTCAGAACTCCTACTATATATTAACTGATGCATTTCCATTTTACGTGCCACGCCCAACATTGGTGAGGTCACCATATAACTTGCAAGACAAGGGTCCCTCAATTGAGTGGGGAAATAGTATTGAAGGAGGTGGATTTGTGCCACAGCATTGTCTCAAGGTGTAAAGAAATGAGGAAAAAAGAGTGGTGTCGCTAAGTGCAAAACAGAATCGAGGTAATGAACGTTAAGGGCGTTCGATCAGGTGGTGAATATTAGCAAGGAAAGAGTGGTTACATATGGAAGCAAGAAAAACTGACAGAAGTGATTGAGGGTTTGAATAAAAATGACTTAAATAAATTTTCAATAAAATACTTAGAATGTATGGCAGTTAGAATAAATTCATCTTACGTATATTCTTGTGAGAGAAAATGAAAACAGATTTACTTAAAGATCGCTTAACGGAAAACAATTTATATATATACATATCCAGCAGTAACTTTCCTTGTTTTTAGTCCCAGAATTCTTGAATTCTACTATTCTACTATTTTACTATCATCGGAAGATAAATTTACAACCTGGAGAAACAAATATAAACCAAAACAAAACCCAAGATTATTTCTAAAACTAGTCCCGTGAGTACAATTCCTTTCTCTTGATTTGCATTAAACACACCGGTCATTCTGATGTGTACTAAATACACTGAACTCTCTCTCACACACACAGATATAGCCACGCATTTCCGAATATATCGACACAAACTTCACAACGGTGCATTCACTTTTATACATCAAGTCATCAATAACTGACGTATTGTGTATAATACTGTGCCACTGAATATGGCCAATGATATTCTAAAACGCCACTGGGTAGAAAACGAAATCAGTGCACTGATAAACGCTTGGTACACTCACCATAACGATTGTGTAAAGGCTAATGTCTACAATAAATCGCTGAAAAATTAGCGTCACAATCCTTTTACAGATCTATAAAACAGATCGAAAACAAAATAAAAGAAATCACAAGATCATTTCATACTTTGCACACGCACATGGCAACACTAGAAGCTATACTTGTCAATGGATGTAGTGCACCAATTGACCCAACTCCAACAGGTCAGGGGTCACTTCAACGACCCGCTAACCAGCAACAAACAACATCCTCATTGACCTAATTCCACCCAAGACTACCGTGGCAAGCCAGGACTCACTACCACAACAACAACAGCTTGCTACTGCTACTATATTGGAAGCACCTTGTTTGGCACCACTATCTGACCTGATTCCACCCAGCCCTACTGTTGCAAGTCAAATTTCATTGCCGCTACAACAACAGAAACAACAACAACAACAACAACAACAATAACTGTCTGCTACTGCTACTACAGTAGGACCACTGACCAACGAGCCTGCCAGTACAGAAAAACCTCTACTATGCCCACGTCAAAAACCCTGTCGTTACCATTCACAAGGTAACTGTAGATTTGGCCCCAGTGGCACCAATAACAAGGGACGCTGTGCTTTTTTCCATCCTACCTTATGCCGTAGACTTGTTAAGGGCACCTGTCCAAATGGTATAACGGGAACAAACTGCCCTCACCTCCACCCCAAATATTGTCCTAAATACAGAGTCCATGGCCCTGATCCTAAATATGAATGCACAAAAGGCAATGGATGCACCTTCTTCCATCCTAAACTGTGCCAAACTTCTGTGTCATTAAGAATGTGCTTGAACCCAGAATGCAACTACCACCATCTGAAGGTCACAAAACGATCGAAAAATAAATATAAACAGCAACAGAGGAGACCTACAACAACAACAAAAACAAAACACAACCACATTTCACCTCCTACAACCAAACAACGAAGACAGAACTATGGGAAAACCATAACACCAAATAACATAAATATGAACTATGTACCCTCTGACCAAATGGAAAATCAAAGAGGCAACTCTTTTTTACTGACTTATCTAGAAAATATGAAAGCCGACCTAAGCCAGGAGATACAACGGCCTATATGCGACCATTTATGCAAAACACAAAGAAAATACACCCACCACCAACTAGAAAATCATACATACACAGCTCCATACAAAAACCACCCTCATGAAATAAAGTGTCTTGCTCAAGAACGCAGCACACAAATCCGGTCTAGGAATCAGACTCTCTTCTTCACAGTTGTGAGCCCGACGCTCTAACCATTGAGCCATGCGCCTTCTATATAATATTATATATTAAGGGAGTCTTTGAACCTCATTTTGGGTTTATGTGCAACAGAACATATGCAACCTATGGAGAGATGTTCCGTTCAGCTGGAGAATTAAAAAGACATGTCAAAAGTCTTCATACTGTGGCACCTTTTCCTTCTGCGAGCCAGCACAACTGTGCATTATGCAATAAAATGTGCAACCCTTTGGCAGGGCGCAAAAGTCATAGAAAGGCCTCACATTGCGTTATCAATGGCTCATTCTATGATATTTTCTAGTAATGCTTTTGCTCGTATACAATAGAGCAGCCACTATCTATCTATCTATCTATCTATCTATCTATCTATACGCACACACACACACACACACACTCATATATATGAACATGTATATAAACATATATATATAAACACATACACACAATATGAAATTAAATTTGATAATATTGTTACTCGGAGGTACGTTCTACTGGTTGAGAGAATGGAAGAGAAGAGGGTGGTGAATGAGTAGAGATTTAAATACAGTAGTCTAGTCGAGACGACAATCTATGATGTCTATCGTGAAAGAACTGCGTATGTTCCCACAACTGTTGACATTACGGAAGTAGCACTGAAGTCAGGTCAAAGGTCAAAGTAACGCTGAAGAGAACAACTTGCGTATTGGTGTCTATGTAACAGCGTTATATTGACGCTAATCTACGTCTATATTAGTTTGTGTATGCATGTATATGCTTAGATGTGTGTGTGTGTGGGGGGGGCTGCATGTGCGCGCGCATGCGTGTGTGTGTGAATGCTTGTGTTTGTATGCGTGTACTTGTATATACTTCTAGAAGTGTGTGTATATGTGGTAGGGCATATGTATGCATGCATCTCGTAGTATTGTGTTTGTAAACATGCATACATACGTACACAAACACACGCATATCTATACAAAGACACAGATATATAATATATATATATATACATATATATATATAAGATCGG
>NC_068998.1:35653351-35656974 GCF_001194135.2 Octopus bimaculoides
CATATATATATTTATATTTATATATTATAATATAATATAAATAAGTATTTTAGGAGAAGGTTGAATAAAGCCATAGTGGAACTCTTAAATGTCTATGAATGAATTTCTCCAGAAAACTAATTCAGGTTATTGTCTTCATTTAATTGCAGGTGAAGAAATTCTCAT
Source organism: Octopus bimaculoides (assembly GCF_001194135.2). NCBI lineage: Eukaryota > Metazoa > Mollusca > Cephalopoda > Octopoda > Octopodidae > Octopus > Octopus bimaculoides. Next base: position 35,653,517 of record NC_068998.1, read on the forward strand.
GTGAATTTTTGATAAGTAGCTAGTTTTGCAGAAACATAACGTGTTCCGTTAATGCATAAATACACAAACATACATACATACATATATACATACATACATATATACATACATATATACATAAATACACAAGGAGGCATACATACATACAAACATACATACATGCATACATGCATACGTACATACATACATACATACATACATATGCGTCAAAATCTGCCAGAAGCGGCGTAAAAAATAATGTAAACAAATCACCTCTCCCGCCATCGCTAAATTCGAGTGTGTCTCCAAATTCAGCTGACTCAGTAGCGAAGACAGCGGAATACATCCAACTCAAAAACATCTTAAAATTACAATTCACAAAAAAATTGCTACTTTCTCGAAGCTTTCGTTGAGTTATAAACTATTCCCAACACGAGTGAGAAAAAATTCGACCGATCTAATGTTTAAGGTTATCAACGATGTTGCTGGAGAGCTCATGGAATCACGTGATGTTAATTACTGGAATATTAATACTGTTATATACACAGCGGCTATTACTCTTAAAGAACATCTAGGAGAAATTTACAGCGAGCAAAGTAACGAAATTACTAAACGGAAACAACCTAGATGGAAAACAAAACTTGAAGAGAACATCAGCAACGTGCGCCGCCATATTGGATGGTTAACTACAATAATAAAATCTAAGGAGAAAATTGAGTTTACACCTCCTCAACTCTACTTTAGACAAAAATCAATGAAACTTTATGGCGACTCTTAACACCGAGATTCAAACATGAACTCAGGACGATGAGCGAGGAACTCCGCTATCGCAAGCAAATTTTTGAGCGAGCCATTATCAATCGCAAGTTTGCTTCCAACCCACAATCATCACACACAGAGATGAGGAAGTAAAATATTACCATTAAGAAAGCTCCCTCCCAAGAAGATCTACAATCATTCTGGTCAAAACTTTGGAACGAAATGAGGGATTTCAACCTGAATGCATCATGGTTAAATACAATTGAGAGAGAATACTGCACCAACACTAAGTAAAACATAAAAATTTGATGCAGAATCCTTCGCTATAGCAGTAGACAAACTGCAGGATGGGAAGGCACCTGGAAGGAACCTAATAGTTCGATATTGGTACAAGAAGCTGACATTTTATAGAAACCGATTGATATGTACGTTCAAAGGGATTATGGAAGGTCAGACTGATATACCACATCGGCTTGCTACAGCAAGGATAAATCTTGTTGCCAAAACATGAAATCACCGTGATGGCAGGAAACTACAGGCCTATCGTTTGCCTAAATATTATGTACAAACTGTACACAACTTGCCTCAACCAATTCCTCCAGGGCCATTGTGAGTCGAACAATATTGTGACTGGTGAACAGGCTGGTGGAAAGAAGGGAGTGTGGGGATGTACCGAACAACTTTTAATAAACAAAGTTGTACTGTATGAAGTAAGAAAACTACGCAGAAACCTTGTGACTTGACTATAAGAAGGTATTCGATTCTATCGCTCATTCATGGCTGTTGAAGTGCCTACATCTGGCAAAGGTACCTACTACCTTAATTGCTGCTACAGAGAGACTCACAAAGACATGGACAACAATTCCAATTCTTACCCTACAACTGAGCACAGAATAACTGTTTCTAATAGTATAGGCATTACAAAGGGAATATTCCAGGGAGATAATCTTTCTGTACTGCTTTTCATTTTGGCACTGAATCCGTTATCGTTCCTACTGCAGAAAACAAATGGTTGCATGCTAGGATCTTCAACTACCAGAAATAGCAATGTAACTCATAATTTCTTTATAGACGACCTAAAAGTGTTAACTATGCCGCAAAACAACTGGAATTAATAACATTGTCAGCTGATATAGGCATGAAATTTGGCCAAAAGAAATGTTCATATTTGGTTATTAAACGAGGAAAGTCAGTCCCCCAGTCTCTCTATCTCCCCCACATAAAGAATATTACAAGCGCCTAGGCATAGACGAAAATGTATCATATGAAGGCACTGTGAATAAAGATAGAGTGATCCGAGAATAATAACCAGTCTTAGGAACTCTCCTCTTACAAAAAAACAATATCCCACAATGCATTTCAGTACCAGTGCTGATCCCAACATTTGTGATACTTTACTGATCTGTAGAGGAAATCCACTCCATAAATATCAAAACGCGCAAAATCCTGACAACAACCGAGAACTTCCACAGAAACAGTGTTGTTGACAAGCTCTACCTAAGAAGAAATGAAGGTTGTAGAGGCCTGAGATCAGTACAAACGGCCTTTGAATGCCGTATGGTATCAGGCAGGCAGCACCTGCTAAACAATAGCAGCTAAAATAAAGATATTAATGCAGTCCTGAAGAGTGAAGTTTGCGAGATTGTACGAGTTGGTAGTGAACTCCTCAAGAAACACTCGCTTCTTGATGATCTCCTATACAGCCCCAAAACAGCTGGGCTCTCTTATCTCAGAGAAGACCTGGATGGAAAGCACTCAGCATACGCAAAAAAGACCATGCATGGGTATGTTTCCCGGAAACTTGAAGATGACAGTAGAACTGACAAGAAGCGCAGCCTCTCTTGGACATAAGACTACTACATCACATTACACTTTGAAGGCTATGGGTTTGCAATCCAGGAACAGGAGATTGCCACAAAGTACCTGCTGAACAAGAGAGACAGTGACACTCTTGTAATCCCAAGGTGGAAGACATTGCGCATGTGATTAGCAGCTGTCCTAAAATGTCGTCACGGTACTACCTCCCTATGCGGCACGATGTTGTTGCTGAAACAATTTACAATGCGATCCGCAAAAAAATACTGTCCTGGAATACACTTAGAAAATGCGTCTGTTATGGAATACATTCATAAACACTAACTCAAGGAATACTAGTAGAATATTCCCATCAAAACCTCTGTCCAATGTAAGCATAACAGGCCGGATATTGTTTTTTGGGAGGGAGGGGAAAATGTATGTACCATCATTAAGATTAGCTACCCTGCAGATATAAATATCTCTTTGAAAATCAAAGAAAAAGAGGATATCTATGGACAGCTGCTTCGAAACCTCCAACTTCTCTGCCCAGACTATAAATTCATATTCATACCAATAATAATTGGAGCACTAGGTTTTGTTAGTAAATGCATGAAGTGGAGTCTGGATAAACTGGGATTTTCAGAAAGAGAAATTGACCGGCTAATTCGTACATTACAAGTTCAATCTGTGAGTGGAACGGTAAAAATATCCAAAACTTTTCTCAAGTTCGAAATGTGAATTTGTCTGTGTTAACTGCATTTCAAAGATGGAGCCTTGTATCTTTGTTGGAAACCGGTTCCCTCCTCGGTGAGAGATTTATAAGAGTTAAAAAACAGAAAAGGCATACATACATACATACTTACATACACACATACATAAATGTGTGTGTGTGTGTGTGTATATATATATATATATATATATAT
>NC_068998.1:35657013-35662500 GCF_001194135.2 Octopus bimaculoides
AAAACAACAACAGACGAGGACAGGTGGTGTAAACAACAAAAGGATGTATTAGTTTGACGCTCGGGAATACAGAAAGTCTTTAACGTTTCGAGCTACGCTCTTCAACAGAAAGAATACGGAGAAAAGGAGAAAAACACGGAGAAAAAAAATTGAATGGTGTTTGGTCAACGATTAATCATGGCGTATGTATGTATGTATGTATGTATGTATGTATGTATGTATGTATGTATGTATGTATGTATGGCTTGAAATTTTTCTGGTAAAATTTACTGACAGCAATAGGATTGCGGTTTATTTAATTTGGGGGAACTTCTTATAGCGTAATTTTCTAAGCTCCTCTACGGGTATCAGCAACCGAATGCTATCGTACAGTAGGACTTTTCCTAGTAGGCATGTGTGTGTGTGTGTGTGTGTGTGTGTGTGTGTGTGTGTGTGTGTGTGTGTGTGTGTGTGTGTGTGTGTGTGTGTGTGTGTGTGTGTGTATGTGGTTATGTATGCTTATGTGCGTAAAGTGTTTAGTAGTTACTTCCTCTGACTTGTCTTTCTGGTAAATCACTGAATAACAAGTTTTTCAGTTCCGTTTTCACTTATGTCCTCTTCGCAATGCTTGTCTAGACTCTAGAGATGTACTCTCGCTAGATTAGCCATCGTTCCAAGGTCGAGGCCAAGTGAGAAATTTGGGTGATAAATTTGATTTGGAGACGATTGCCGCATTGTTGTTGTTCTTCTTATTTAAACCAACACCAACTCTGATCGAGGAGGCAGACTTTTATTCAAAGATACTCCATCCGTGACATTTTCGCCAGTTATTCAGCGATATTCTTTTATTCTTTTACTTGTTTCAGTCATTTGACTGCAGCCATGCTGGAGCACCACCTTTAGTTAAAGAAATCGACCCCAAAACTTATTCTTTGTAAGCCTAGTACTTATTTTATCTGTCTGTTTTGCCAAACCGCTAACTACAGGGACGTAAACATACTAACATCGGTTGTCAAGCGATGGTGTGGTGACAAACACAGACACACAAATACACACATTATATATATATATATATATATATATACATACATACATACATACATATATATATACTCATACACACACACCCATGCATATATATATATATATATATATATATATATATAGAGAGAGAGAGAGAGAGAGAGAGAGAGAGAGAGAGATAGGCGTGGCTGTGTGGTAGGAAGCTCGCTTCCCAACCACATGGTTCTTGGGTCAGTTCCACTGCGCGGCACCTTGGGGAGATGCCTTCTACTATAACCTCGGGCCGACCAAAGCCTTGTGAGTGGATTTGGTAGACGGAAACTGAAAGAAGCCCGTCTTATATATAAATGTGGGCGGGGGTCTGTGCTTGTTCCTCTCTACCGCTTGATAACCGGTGTTGGTGTGTGTACATCCCCGTAACTTAACGGCTCGGTAAAAAAGACCGTCAGAATAAGTACCTGGCTTTAAAAACAAACGTAATGGAGTTGATTCATTTAAGTAAAATTTTTCAAGGCGGTGCCCCAGCATGACCGCTGTCTAATAACTGAAACAAGATTAGATAAAAGAGAAAATATAATTCCTTTTCTGGGGCAATTAAAATGGTATACGAGGTAGGTTTGGCTTTCATTTCTTGCCGGTCTGATCAATGCCACTGACAGAAAATCGGCAAGGAGGATCAAAACAGTTTTTGAGTCCCGTAAAGGCGGATCCTTTCAAAATTGAAGGGAGCTGTCAGATTTTTTAGTTTTCATTTTTGGGACATGTGGGTGGGGGTGTGGATGGAGGGCTTTACAGATAATCACGAGCCCCCATCCCTAACTCTTCAGGACCAAGATTGATGTAGCGGCTGAACTCCAAACCCCTAAGGATCAAAAACGGCGTATTCTATACTTCGCTAACGAGGTTATGATAACGATGAAGACAATGATGACGACAACGATGCATTTGTTTCTTATGTCGAGCAGACATAAGATAAACGTCGTGTTTCCATTTTGATAATCCCATTTTTTTGTATATTCTGAACTACATTGTTTAATATGTCCTAAATTTAAGACGGTATGATAAAAATATAAGGACCTTTGACTGTTATTTCTAGCACTCCTTCTCTGTCTGTCTGTCTGTCTGTCTACCTCTCTATCTCTCTCTCTATCTCTCTCTCTCTCTCTCTCTCTATCTCTCTCTCTCTCCCTCTCTCTCCCTCTCTCTCTGGTGTCATTATTTAGTCTCAGGTTAGCTCTGTATGAGCAGATTTGAGACTTAACAGCAACACCCAACAGAGAGCTTCCTTGCAGTCGCTTGGTGTGCTAGAAATAACAGACAAATCTTCCTAAAGACATTTTACTAGCGAAAATTCTTTCGCTTTTTAAGACGCTAAAATAGGATATGAGGGACGTTGCGCTTTCTAGCAAATCGAGCATCCATGTTATAGTCTCTCTCGGTGGTGGCGTGGTTAATTGATGGTGGTCGCTATGGGGCACTGATAATGATGATTGGTGTTATCACCCATCATTGATAACGTTGAATTGAAACACAAGATACTTATGGCAATCTTCAACATTATTAAATCACTAAAAAATGAAAAATAAAATAAAAAGAAAAATTGGACCCTTTTTTCCGCACATAGATTCAACGAGAGAATAAAATAAACCTTGAAATGTTTAAGGTTTAGAAGTGAGATAAAACTTATTAAAGGAAAGATGAACCGCTCGATTGCATTAAATGTCTCCAGTGAGAAAACTATTTGACAGGGATGGTTAGTTCATCGTAAACCTTAACGATGGGTATTATCCACTATCTTATCTTTTCCCATTATGAAGAAAGATTTTTTAATGTCGCTCCTTTATCCCAGCTGCTGATCATAGCGCTGAGATAAGACATCATGCTGTCAGTTATCTACATTGGTAAACATGTAAACATTGCCGGGAGCATTTCAGCGCTATGACTTCCTTAAAAGCTTTATTTATCAGATAAGAGATAAAGGTCTCGTTATTGGATAATAGAGGGGTTCAGTGGCCAATAAAAAACACTTTGGGAGATTAGATACTATGGGTTTTGTTGTATGTTGCTTGATGTTTTGAAGGTTTTAGTGTTTTAAGTTTCTTTTTGTTTTCCATTTTGTGACTTTTTTCGTTTCATTTTACATCTATTTTCTGTAGTATATTAGCTAAATTTTATTTCTAGTTTTCGCTTTAATACATACATACATACATACATACATACATACATACATACATACATACATACATACATACACACATATGGATACATCTACATTAACACGCACACAGATATATATAAGTATATATGTGACTATATATGAGTGTATATATATACATGTGTATATGTTTATGTATGAGTGTATATATATATATATATATATGCACACACCCACACATATACATACATATATACATATATATACATATGCACACACACTCTCTCTCTTTCACACACACACACACACACACACACACACACACACACACACACACACACACACACACACACACACACACACACACACACACACACACACACACACACACACACACACAAAACGATGATTGCTTAATTGAATAGCTGTCACTTTATAAGGAAATAACGTCTTTTCAGGAAAAGCATTCTCCAAATTCTTTTCTTGATACTTTTTTTCTTTTCTTCATTTTCCCTTTCCGTTAATTTCCTTTTTTGTAAAATAATTCATGTTTAGTTCCTTTATCTTCGGGAGCAGAGGCGGTGGCGACAGCGGTGTTGATAGTGGAGGTTATAGCGGTTGAAGTCAGGCCGAGAAGAAAGTAATACACATATTGTTAAGTTACAATACAATGAAATGCTTATGTAACAATACTCCTGTGAAAGTTTATATTGTTTAACTATGAGATTTTTGAGAACAATTTAATTGTCATCTAACATTTGACCTCTTGAGAAATAAACTGAGTTCATTTCGGTATGAATCAGTATCTAATATTAAAGATGCTTATGCTGTGACAGAATCGTTAGATCATCGAACAAAAAGTGCTTTACGATGTTATGTTTCTGCTTTTTAACGAACGTTATAAGTTCAAATCTCGCCGGAGCCAGCTTCTACAATTATTATTATGGGCACGCTGGGCTGTTGTCTGGGGGCCACACGGGTCTAGGAAATCAATTATGATCTGTATAGGCTGTGGTATACTGTCAATGAATAAATACTACAGGCCTAAGTACATTTATTTGTCCGGGACCTCACAGTTCTAAGGACCAATACGTGATCTATATATGCTGTGGTTTACTGTCAATAAATAAATATTATAGGCCTCAGTGCATTGTAGGGACCCATTTATGATCTATATATGCTGTGATTTATTGTCAATAAATACCACAGGCCTCAATGCATTAATTCACACGGGAGCCTGACGGATCTAGGAAACAAATTATGATCTCTATATGCTGTGGCTTACTGTTGATAAATAAATATTATTGGCTTTAGTGCATTGATTAGTCCGGACGCCTATATGCTACTGTGATGGCCCTGATTCGAGGATCAATAAACTGAAACACCAGCAGTGTGCTGGACTGGACAAAAATGAATGTTCCCTTCTTGTCCTTAGAATTCAGTGCTTGTACTTATGTAAGAAATCAGTTTTAAATATTGTTATTTAGTGGCCACTCACTTGCTTTGGAGATTGCACTCTGACTTTACAAGTTGTTTTAGGTACCTGTGTAGTTGTGAGCGTACATAGACACCTTCTCGGCTCTTCCACCCTTAAGTCAGCAAAATATCGAGAGATGTGACAACTGGAAGAAGAGAGAGCTGCTCCAGTAGTCGGTTGGCACTAATTCTTAGCTGAGTAAACTGGAACAACGTGAAGTACCTTGCTCAAGGTCTCAATGCACTGTCCAGTCCAGAAATCGCGCACTCTGCTCTATGAGCGAGAAGTCAATACCTTAATCAACAGACCACGCACCTTCACATAATTCTGCATAAGTACAGTGTGGTCGAATGCTTAAAATGATCACTTTGCAACCACGAGGTCTCGGGTTCGATCTCACTGTTAGCATCTTGGGCAAATGTAATTTTCTCTGGACCCATATATTGTGATTGAAATTGTGATTGAAATTGTGAGGGAAATTGAGTGAGCGAAATATAAGTCCGGTCGGGTGGATTGTACTTCAAATTCAAAAAGTACATACAGTATCATGCTAATTCTGTCAGAGAACTACATTAAGAGTACGCATGTCTGTGAAATATTCAGCCACCTATGTGTTAGTTCAAAAGGAAAATACAGAAAGGAGAATAAAGTTCACAGCTCATCTTCTTCCAGAGGTTATGAAGGTTGGTCCGTACTTCCGTGAAGTTATAGGTCATTAAGTATAATCCCAGATAAGTTCAGGCAGTATTTTGGCAGCATTTTGACAGTATTTTGGATGTGTCATTATATACATATATATGTGTGTGTGTGTGTGTGTTTGTGTGTGTGTGTGTGTGTGTGTGTGTGTGTGTGT
>NC_068998.1:35663274-35665483 GCF_001194135.2 Octopus bimaculoides
ATATACATATATATATATATACATGCATATATTAGTACAGGACGTCACCAATGGTACAAACGAGGTAAATACGTAAACAACGAGAAAAATATGGAAAACATGACAACTAAACACAGAGAAACCTTTCGTGGTCTGTCAGCTGTCTATCTACTGCTCATTTCGAGCATTCAACGACAATGCTCGAAATGAGGAGTAGATAGACAGCCGACAACTGATGAAGGGTCCTTAAACAGTAGCAGCACGATAAAGTGATGGTTTGTTGCCAACTTAATGTGACAGTCCGAGGAAAGAGAAGAATAGTACTGCTACTGTATAAGTCTCTCTGAGAGATTTAGAAATGCAATATTTCTAATTTTGTAGATCAGTGAATTTATTTCACTTGAAATTCTATAAGTTTCAAAGGCGAATAAGTCAAGCTACTGCAGACTGATGAAGAGCAATGACGATATTTCCTGGGGTTAAATAGCAGTAGCATTCTTCTCTTTCCTAGGATTGCCACATTAAGTTGGCAACATACATACATATATATATTATACACATACGCGAGCATGCATGTGTGTGTATCAAAATAGGAGATTGGAAACAAACTGTTAGTATTATTTATTCACCATTATCATGTTTCACTTGGTAGCAAGAATTAAAAAAATATACATGTAGGAAAAAACATGTAAGATATCTCCTGCTAGAAATTCTCCATATAGAGCATCAAAGATACAGCATGGATTATAACTCAATCTACATGCTACGTGTGTGCGTTAGTACATGTGTGTGTATGGAGGATTGTATGATTATATTTGTAATTGTCTTACCACCACCACCACTTGACAACCGGTGTTGGTTTGCTTGCGACCCGTAACCTTGTAGTGCGTCAAAAATGACCGTTACAGTAAATACCAAAAGAACATTTGTTGGCCTAAAACCATTCAAGGCGGTGCTCCAGCAAGGCCGCAGTCCATTGACTGGAACAAGTAAGAGATAAAAGATAACAGATGCTGGATTAGGAAATGAGTCATAGATGTGCAAAAGATGAAATGGTGATGGATAGAACGCTTGATTTTGGGTCACCTGGTATTAATTTATCGACTCCTGAAGTGACTAAAATGAACAATGATCTCTACTGGATTTAAACTGAAATGGTACCTTATTTATCGATCCCGAAAATATGAAAAGCAGAGCACCGGGCGTTCAATCTGATGCTGTAACAACTTCACCAATTCTTCGGTTGCGAAAATATCCAAGATAATGTTTTACGATATTTTACTGTCTCTGACTTAGCCTCTTTATTACCGATTTCATGATTGGCACAAAGCTACATATTTTAGCTAAAGTACATCCTCAAAATATCGAGTCCATTACTTTATTTTAACTCCAGTTTTTATTTTTTGGATTTTTTACTGCAGCCATAATGGGGCCATGCTGAGGCACCGCCTTGAAGGGTTTAGCCGAACAAATCAATACCAGTAGTTATTTTTTGTAAAGTCTGGTACTTATCCTATCGAGTTCTTTTTCCGAACTGCTAAGTTAAGAGGACGTAAACAAACCAACATGTGTTGTCAAGTGTTGGTAGGGAAAAACAACACTTACATACACACACGCACACATACACATACACTTATAAACATACATGCATACACACACACACACACGACAGGCCCCCATGCAGTTTTCGTCTATCAAATTCACTCACAAGGCATTGAGGTTATAGTTCAAGACATTTGTCCTGGATGCTGCAGACTTCTTAACTATACAGCTTTGCCTGCACCTGGAATGATAAACGATGATATAAACCTCGGTGGAATTTAAACACAGAACGTGAAAGGAAACTGTTACATAATTCCCTTCTTGCACCATCAGATTGGTGAACGACTCCCTCGGGGCGTCTATTACGAACTCAACATGCTTATCATGACATGAAAAATGTTTGCAGAAGAATACAAATGTGGTCTCGCGTTACCTTGCTACGAGTATTGTATACAAGACAACATCTTGTCGGTTATAGTAAAGTCTGAAAGAGTGAGAAAGAGAGAGAACAAGAGGAAAGAAGAATCGAGTTTTTTCCTGAAAAGATATCATTCCTTATCAAGTGACAGCAATTCAATTAAACAATTTCGTTCGCCCATTTGTTTAATTCACCTTATATGAATTTATGTTGAACCCAACGGTTGTGTGGATGTGTTTCTAAATTTGTGTGTGTGTGTGAGTGTATATA
>NC_068998.1:35665493-35666217 GCF_001194135.2 Octopus bimaculoides
TATGTACATGTATGTACATACTTTCATCTACATGTACATATAGATACATAACTGGGTACATGACGTGGCAAAAGAACATGGACAAAATTAAAAACAAGTTACAACAAACAAGCAAGCCACATAGAAACATCTCCTTCATCAGCTGCCACCATTAAAACACCGGCGTTTATATATATATATATGTATGTATGTATGTATGTGCGTGTATGTGTGTGCGTGTGTGTGTGTGTGTAGAGGATTCGTTGGATGCAGTGTAAGGCGATATCCAAACTGGAGTGGAAAGGGCTAGCCACTAGATTTGGTTAAAAAGAGACGATGAGCGATGGCTAGAAGAATATCGAGCTATATCTGATAATCAGTTGATCTAGCAAGCGAGACCTTATGTCAGTGGGATGGGGGTCACAATGATGCTGTCGGGAGGTAGACCTTGCTGGCTTCCGGTATGAAGAGCTTTCGACTGATAGGACTTGCATGTGCAAGTTGTTTGTGAAACGTATATATATATATATATATATATATATATATATCATCATCATCGTTTAACGTCCGCTTTCCATGCTAGCATGGGTTGGACGATTCGACTGAGGACTGGTGAAACCGGATGGCAACACCAGGCTCCAATCTAAATTTGGCAGAGTTTCTACAGCTGGATGCCCTTCCTAACGCCAACCACTCAGAGAGTGTAGTAGGTGCTTTTACGTGTCACCTGCACGAAGGCCAGTCA
>NC_068998.1:35671155-35672942 GCF_001194135.2 Octopus bimaculoides
TATATATATATATATATATATATACACGCCCCAACTACAAAGAATTGAAAGAGGTCATCGAGGAATTCTGTAGAAAATTACGAGACAAATACAGCGATGACGAATCGTTAGACCGAAATAGAAGTAACTACACCCCTTCAAAAGGTAAGAACAAGACTCTTGACCATTTCTGTGAATACGTCTAGAATTACCCATATCAACATATACACAAACAAAAGCACCAGGCAAACTTCAGCAAAAAAGAATAGGCTGAGCTGAACAAATTAAAAGATGATAAAACAATAACAAAGAGGTTTATAAAGGGAGTACAGTTGTCTTAATGGACACGGTATACTATAGTACTATCCATATTAGAAAACACAACATATTATGAAAAGGTCCAACACTACAGTCAGCAGAAAATAATGAGAAACCTAAAATCCATGTCTAACCTAAACAGAGAAGGGCTCATCGACAAGGAATACGATTATATGACCAACTTCAAAAGTAAATCCAGTCAATTCTAAGGTATTTCTAAGATACACAAAAGTGAGAAAATAAGTAACACATGTAGAATAGCCACAGACATAATAATCAAGGTTCCTATTCCTAATGACCTCAAACTAAGACGTATGATAGCAGGTCCCGCATGCGAAACATACCGCCTCAGTAACTTGTTAGATTCCCTCTTAAAACCATTCCTCAAGCCTATCAAAAGCTACATAAGGGACGACCTGAATATGCTCAATCACCTCCCTCAAACAATAGACAAAAACCCCCTACTAGTATCCTTCGATGTAGTCAACCTCTATTCTCATATCCCCCACAGCCTAGGAATAGAGGCAATTCAATTCTGGCTAGAGAATTTTGCCAATGAACTCCCACATCGCATGAAAAAAGAATTCGTAATAGAAGGGCTAAAATTCATCTTGGGGAATAACTACCTTGTCTTCAAAGACAACTTCTACCGACACAATCAGGGACAGCGATGGATACGGAAATTGCCCCCTCCTTTGCTAACCTAGTTATAGGATATCTAGAAATCAGTCTTTATCGTAAGGTACTAGAAAAATACGACAACCCATTCTCCTTCTACATAGAAAACAACTGCAAGAGGTATCTGAATGACTGTTTCATTCTTTGGCATGAAAGTATAGAGAGACTAAAAGAATTTCAAGCACTTATAAATGGACTTGGCGTAAACATTCAATTCACGATGGAATATAGCCTTGAACAACTTCCTTTCCTCGACATCCTACTTAAGAAATCTAACAACAAAATAGAAACAGATATATACTATAAGCTCACGGACTCCAAGCAATATCAACCATTCAACTCATGCCACCCTAAACACACTAAAATTAATATCCCTTTCAACCTAGCCAAAAAGATTTGTACTGAAATATTTTGAAAAACAATTCATTTAATTTTTCCACAATTCAATTGTTTTTCATACTTTACTCTCTAAGTTGAAAAAGCCGCAAAAACTGAAACCGGTACTAAAATGTTCTTCATGATAAAATTATTTTAGCATTTTCTACCTTGTCTTATTTTCCTTATATATATATATGTCCTTTCTTTTTATATAACGGCGGAGTGCGACTTGAGAGATTTGACTTCTATTTCTTACAGACCGGGCGACCACGAAGAGGTTCCCTCGTGTGCTTGCATAAATACCGTAACACACTATGGTAGTTCTAATCGACGACACTCCCTTCCTACACATCCGTGGCCCTATTCCAGAGTCAGAAATCAATAACAAGCATTTCTCGACATACGACTTATTCAACTAACGACCACCCACAGGT
>NC_068998.1:35673663-35674897 GCF_001194135.2 Octopus bimaculoides
TATATATATATATATATATATATATATATATATATATGGTCAAAAAATATGCAGAAAAAAGGACAGGTGAAAGGACAGGTGAAAGGACAGCAAACAGGTACGGTTGTACGGTAAGAAGTTTGCTTTCCAGCCACATGGTTCTGGGTTAAAATCCCGGTTGGACCAAAGCCTTGTGAGTGGAATTGGTAGATTAAAACTGAAAGAAACCGCCAGCGCGTGTGTGTATTTGTATATGTTTGGGTGCATACACGTATGTCTTTGTATCCCCCACACCGCTTGCTAACCAGTGCTGATGTGTTCACGTCCTCGTAACTTGGCGAGGCCTATGGAGTAAGTAGCAGGCTGAAAATAAAACGTACCACAGTTTTTAGTTCATAGTTCGGCAGCGTTTTAGACGTAAGAGAGAATATTCTCAATGCGCCTGGTGTTAAAACACCTGAAATAAGTCATAGGCAAGCGAGACAACTCAGATCAGGTATCTTCCTGGAGCGACAGACTTCTATGTTTCGTTATTTTCAATGCCGCGTACTGAACAAAGCCCGCTGTAATGTATGTCACCGACTATGACTATATGCTAAATAGACTAAGAACCATCTGCTGGCATGTCTCAAGTTTTCACGCCAGGGAAATTTTCAGATATGAATTACAAACAGCTCGGGCGTATAAAAAAATCGAAAACAAATATACAAAATGTGTGTGTGTGTTGTTATTTCGTGGGTAGGCTGCGTTTTAGGCATTTTTAACACCAAGCGCATTGAGAATATATTCTCCTACGACTAAACTGCAGCCGAGTCACGAACTTTCTGCCCCTCTATTTGCACGCCACTTTCCCTTTATTCACACATTCAATATACATCCAAATTCAAAATCGTACATATATGACATTACATATCAAACATATAGGATCTTGTTCAAAACGGGGGCACCAGTATTTTCTTAACGAAACACTTTGAAACTTGGGACACTGGTAGAATGTGTCATATAAAACATCTTTTTCTCTTAGTCTTCTTAACAAAAAAACGTACATCGCAAGTTATTTCATGTTAAAGTTGTCGTATTTCTGTAATTTCAACCAATGACTGACGTCCATTCAGCCGAATACATTAAGTGCTGACTACGTAAACAAACGATTCTCAAACGATTCTGGCGGTGATAAAATTATTATTTCCTTGTCAAAAAATGGCTGAAGCATATTGGCAGTAGGGTTAGGGTTAGGGTTAGGGTTAGGGTTAGG
>NC_068998.1:35674907-35679817 GCF_001194135.2 Octopus bimaculoides
ATACAGTTCAGGCAGATGTTAACGAAATAAACACGCGTGAAAGAAAATGAAAAAAGCAAATGTTGTACACATACAGTTCAGGCAGATGTTAACGAAATTATAAATGGAGATTAAATACGCTTTACACCGCTTCAACTGCCAAAGGAGTAAGTGTAAACAGCTGAATACTTGTCAGTGATTGGTTGAAATTATGGAAATAAGACAATTTTTTACATGAAATAAATTCGAATACAAAAATTTTTTTCTGTTCTATAACACAAAATAGATAAGTATACGAAGTTTGAAAGTCTTTCGGTACCAAAAACACTACATAAAACATTAATGAAAACTGGTGCCCCCGTTTTGAACAAGATCCAACATATATAACACAGCACACGTGTCTAATTTGGGCAGAAGGTCATGGTTTTTCAGGGGAAGAGATTCGTGAATATCATCTACAACAGTTTTTCATGGGTACATCATCACATCAACCACGTAAGAATAAAAAGGAAAGTTGATCTCGCCTGGATTTGAACTCAAAATGTGCAGACCAGGATTACATACTTCAAAGCATTTTTTTACTGACGCTCTAACTATTGTGCTAACCCACGACTTTGAAAACAATATTGCGAACACATACTTCATTTTCTCACACACACACGCACACGCATACACGCACACACACACTCACGCACGCACGACGACACATGCAGACAGACACTACCACCACCACTATCACCACCATCGCCGCTGCTGACGCCGTCACCACTTTCTCTGCCACCACCATCGCCTCCTTGACCACTATCGCCACGACTCTCACATACTCACGCGTATACACTCACATACACACTTACTTCGCACGCACACCATTCGCACACCCGTTACCACCACTACCACCGCTGCTGTCGCTGCTGTCGCTGCTGTCGCTGCCACCACCACCACCACCGCCGCCTTGACCACCATCGCCACGACCCTCACACACGTCGCCCACCCATACACGCACACCGTAACCACCACTACTACCACTACCACACATTCACACAAACACAACTCTAGTGAAAAATGTAAAATCTAAAAATAAGACATTTCAGAGTTCAAACTAAATTCACGGACATTCCGCAAGAATATCGCTGTAATACTTGGCTGAACAAGGAAAAGCTAAGTCATCCATGAGAGACGAATGGATATATCCAATGCATTCGTCTGATTAAACAATTTCACTATGCTCGCTCTTCATCACGTTCCCGTGAATCTCTTTTCCCATAACATAGCAAAAAAAGAAAAAAAGTGGGGTTAGAAGAGATCACCGTCTCACCATCAGCCAGAACATGTATGCCAGTCCTGCTGAGCCCGAGCATCGCTTTTGTATGGGAGAAAGATTCGCTTCAAACATTTGCTGACAAATATAGTATCGTGGTTGACTTTTAGCTGAGGGGAACGGGACCAATGCTAACCGAACGACGACTCTGCTCTTCTAATTATGCTTTTTTCCACGGCTCATTTCCCCAACGTTCCACCTTGCTTGACAATCTCTCTCTCTCTCTCTCTCTCTCTCTCTCTCTCTCTCTCTCTCTCTCTCTCTCTCTCTCTCTCTCTCTCTCTCTCTCTCTCTATCTATCTATCTATCTCGCTCGCTCTTTTGTCTCTTTGTGTATGTGTACATATATATATATATATATATATATATACGCAAATACATACACATATATATATAAGTAAAGAGACTCAGATGCACATGTAACATATGTCTGTCTCTCTTTCTCACTCTCTACTACTACTATCACTATTACTACTACTACTACCATTACTACAACCACTACTACTATTACTACTACTACTACTACTACTACAAACTCATATCCATATATTATAGTTCTCTCTGTCTTTCTCTTTTTCTCTCTCACTCTCTTTCTTCTGACTATTTATCTACGTATTTACGTACCTGTCGGTCTCTCTCTACAACGTAATCATATACGTCTGCCTGTGGGTCTGGCTCTCTCTGTCTCCCACCCTCCCTCTACTACACATCTCTATATATTTGTATATCTATCGGTCTCCCACCGCTCCTCTCTCCCTCTCCTTCTCCTATAATCTCACTTTATTTCTCTTGTCTTACGGCTCTGTTTTCTGCGTTATTCCATTTGTTAGTCTTTGCATATCTTTTCTTGAACGTCTGTTTTATTGTCTTTCTCTTCGTAAATCAATGTTTTTATCATTCTCTGTATTCCGACTTTATAACTTTTTTTTTTCAATTCCATCTTTTCACTGACTCTCCCTTTCCCCTCTCTCTGACCCACTGCCTATCTATTTGCACACACACACACACACACACATAAAGATATTTTTTCATATTTTGGTTATTGCATTCTATTATCTCTATCTTTCAATGATTCTCTCTCCTCCTTTCTCTCTTTCTCTCTCTCTCACACACACACCTTTACACGTTCTCCCCTCTTTTTAAAAATCTCTCTTCGTCAGTCCGTCAATCGCTCTATCTTTTTACGTCTATTAATGTTTCGCTCTCCCTCCGTTTTGCTCCCTCTATTTTCTCAGTCACTTTCTTTTCTCTGTCACTTTCTTGTATTCTTACTTTCTCTTTTGCTCTCTCTCTGTCTGTCTCTCTTTCTTTCTCTCTGTTTTCCTGCTTCTGTCTCCCAGTTTACCTCAAGCTGTGTGTAAATAAACGAGATAAAAGAGGACACCCCTGTGTGTTTGGGTAGATGTGAAAATGGAGTTTTCCCAGGAGGGTGCTTTATTATGAACAGTTGTAGAGTTTGTTACCAGAGACGGTTAATTCTTTTGGCAGTATACCTTCCTGTTTTCAACTGAGGCGGGATTTCAGAGGAGGCTGACTGCTGTTACACATGTAATACTAACATGTAATAGTTAATTTTACAGCAATATCTCACTGACACAATATAGAAACCCTGACACACTAGAAACCAGAAAGCGGTTTTGTTTTATTCTAGGTTATTCAATGTGTAACTGACCACTCTCACATACCAGGGCCTAATGTGTGACTGTCTATTATCTAACAAATCACAGCACGAGTCATGCGGATGACATAAGTATTGGGCTGTAAGATATATTCGTTCCTTTACGTGTTTTCATTTTATTTTTTAATCATTATTTTTCATCAACAATTTTAACAACTTAGTCAAATAATATACTGTAGCGGGAACGTGAAAGCAGTTTTGTGATTAAACAAACATTTAGATAAGTTCAAATATGTTTGCAGTACACGATGCTGACGAGAGCCAAGAAGCTAGAAATGCATTACCCGCTCTGCCGAGAGAGGCAATCTGGAAACAACTGCTGTTGCTTTCCAGGGCCTATTGCCTGACGTGAGAAAAGTTCTCCATAGCAGATAACAATGAATGCCACCTTTGAATTGATATATCAATAAACGTTTGTTTATTTAATAATATATTCTTCATCTTTCATGGCTTCTTGTCAAAGATCCACTAGCTTGTAGATGCTTTGACAGCAGAAATCACCAGGTCTTTACTCGAAGAAATCATCAAGTCACGTTTGCAGCTTCCCGTTGTTGTTCAACGAAAAGCCTCGGAGACCGACGGAAAAATGGTAATAATCTGAATCAGGAAAATACGGTGGGTGTAGTAGAAAATCCCAACCGAGCTCTTGAATAGCATTTTTGGTCAAATTAGTGATGTGTGGGCGAGGATTACCGTGTCACCGGTTGGGTCATTTCGAGTGGATTGTTCAGTGAAGGTAACGAGTGACGATATCACGAAAGCATCCTATTTGCTGAGCCACTTCCTTAATAAAATAGCGCGGATCAATCGATTCTCATTGAACTGAACAGGCCGGCCGGAACGTGGAGAGTCTTTGAGGTTCTTGAATCGTGAAAACCATCTCTCTACAGTTCTTTCAGTAATAGTGCCTTCTCTACACACAGCACAAATATCTCGCACAGTTTTGGCAGCTTTGGAACCTTGATTAAAAGCGAAGAGAAGCAGCTGCTCATTTTTTTTTTCTTACTTGGCACTTCATTGTCACATGTCTGAAAAGAGATAAAATTTATTCTAAATTTCAGAAATGGTAAACAAAAGTTGTAGAGGAAGAATACAATTAAAAAATACTATAAAAGAGTACGATACAACATATTTTCCGCGTTAATTAAAATAACATTCGAAAGAAACAAAAGAATTTATCTGACAACCCTATGCGATATTTAACTATATCGCATGTGCAATGGATTACTGTGTATCATATAACCCAGTTTACGACCTTTCTAGACGCTTCAGTAAAAATTATGGCTATGTCTAGTATTTAACTTATCACACTAAACAACATCGCCTACTATCCACGCCAATACAATGATGTAAGCGATCGTATATCCGTGGTACGGAGCTTTTAAGAGCAAGTACATAAAATGGGTTTCATTGCGTGAAACTTCTGGATATGATGCCGTCACTCACAGATACACTCTAGCTTCTAAGCCAAGACATTTTGTGTCGTCTCATTACCTATTCCGCCACTATAACAATAGTCTCTGCTCTTCGAAACTAACTGGCTCCATGCCACCTCTAATCATGCACCCTCAGTTCAGGCCTCTCTCCTCCTCTTATTGCCCATACTGCGTCCAGTCTTTCATGCATGCAATACTCAGTTCCATAGAACGATGGCTCTCTTGAATTTCCTCCCTGCACATATCCTTCCTGCTGTAATCGGCTTGCAACAGTTTAAGCAGAATCTTAACGGCATCAATTTCACCAGTTTCGAAATGGCCTGGACTTACATGGACACTACTCCTTCCTCCAGTCCTAAATAACAACAACAACAACAACAACAACAACAACAATAATAATAATAATAATAATAATAATAATAATAATAATGAGAAGAAGAAGAAGAAGAAGAAGAAGAAGAAGAAGAAGAAGAAGAAGAAGAAGAAGAAGAAGAAGAAG
>NC_068998.1:35680120-35682194 GCF_001194135.2 Octopus bimaculoides
ATAATAATAATAATAATAATAATAATAATAATAATAATAATAATAATAATAATAATAAATACCCTGATGTAATACCAGGCACTGATTCTCATGGCTTCTCATCTTACCTGATTGAAAGTGTTATTTTGTACATTGTTTTGTCTTGGTATAAAAGATGGGCTACAGCAAATATTCTGCTCAATACCACAGATTTGCTTGTCAGCTGTTTGACCTTAACCATTTGAGCATGTCCCTTGGTGGCTGACAATATGTGCGTCTCTGATCATGAGCGGAAGTCGTGGGCAGCATCATAGCTATGTGTTGAGAGGAATTCTTTAGGGTTTGAATAATTCCCCTCTGGAAACATGGATGTTTCGTTCAACATCCTTAAACAACCCTTATTCAGAGACCTTTTGAGCGGGATGGACTACTCAAATTGATGAGTAGTCCATCCCGCTATATATATATAATGTTCACTGTTCTCCTTCATTTGCCAATGCAAGGAAACAAGTACTATACAAATATAATTAAATAAAGAGAATATGCTTACTCAAAATGCACAACCGCGCCTGAACATGAACATATAAACAATTTTGAATTCTGTAAATATTTTGATCCATAAATTTTTAACTTCGTCATATAAACAGTCTCATTCACACATGAGATGTCTAGGACATTTCATGTATCAATGTTTGCCTACATTGCAAACTCGTTTCTTCGGAATCATACTTAAAACATAGATTTTCGCATTGATTTGCATCAAAAGATTCCTTGCACAGTCATTAGTCTCGACGAAATAGGTTCACAAAAATATCACTGTTTCTAGAAAAAATTTGGAAGTAATCCGATAGAACAAGCAAGCCATAACACTACATTTATTTATTAATACTCGCTTTCTTTCACATTTTTCATATCATGCAGAATAATTTCTCTTCACAGCCTCACATTCACTATTAATTAAATTCTGCTATTTTATTATTAAAAGCAACGACCTGGTAGAATCATTAGAGCATCAACCAAAATGCTTAGCTGTATTTCATCCGGCTCGTTTCGTTCTGAGTTCAAATACTGTCGAGGTCATCTGTGTCTCTTATCGATTCGGGGTTGATAAGTACCAGTTAAGCACAGGAGTAATAAACTAACGCCCTCTCGCGAAGTTTCAGGCGTTGTTCCTATAACAGAAAATATTATTAAGGCAGCGATCTCGTGGAATCGATAGCCCGCTGGGTAAAATGCTTAGCGGTATTTCTTCCGCTTTTTACGTTCCTACGTTCAAACCTGGCTACGACCACTTTTGCTTTGCATTCCTTTGGGGGTAGATAAAATAGAGTACTGGTCAGGTTGTGGAGTCGATGTAATCGACTTGTCCACACCCCTTCCCTCAAAATTGCTGGCCCTGAACTCTGTAACAGACCAACGTTCCTTGGTAATTTGTTCCCCATGGAAACCGGGTAAGGGGTCTTATGAGTCCTTGAACTCAAGAAAAATAAAACAAAACAAACAAATTAGTTATTTTGAAACTACTGGACAAAACTAAATATTTGACAGAAAATAAGAAATCTAAAATACGAAAAATAATAATAATAAAACCAGAAAATAAACGAAACAAAAAAAGCATTCAAACATCTTCAGTGAACTTGAACAATTTTCTGTTTTAAAAATAATGTCAGACTGAAGTAATTAAAAGGAAATGATTTAACTCGGATGGTTTAAAGAAAGAATATAAATAAAAAAAAACAAAACATTTCATCCAAACTTTCAGAAGTATGTTATGTGAAATAATAGCTAGTCTTAGAGTCAATGTTGATATTATCAATTTGCGTAGCATTTCACTGAGACAGAAAGAATTTTGATGGTAATGAAAATGGCGTCCTCAGGTCTGGACAAAGAAATAATAATAATGTTTGCGGCAATGGAACTCGAAGAAAAAATAAAAAAGCATCAGGCTTTAAGATGTCTCGACACAATTCTGAAATTTCTTGATGGCAAACATTGGGATTTTCACGTGTTTGCTGGGTTGATTCTAAAGTAGTGTACAGCGTATATAATACTGTGTGTGTATAATGTTAAAAGTGTGTATAATGTGTGTATATAT
>NC_068998.1:35683105-35686722 GCF_001194135.2 Octopus bimaculoides
CAAACCATTAAACAGCATTGTCAGAGAGGGGCAAATCTGCAGAAGTAGGGCACTGGAGACTGTATCTACATATTGTTAGGCTCTTGTAATGCTTGGCTAGCTGCCAATTCTACTCTTCCCTGCTTCACTCATATACACACATACATACATACGGACCCTCAGTTAATCTCTCCCTCTCTCTCCCATTCGCTCTACGTGTCCCTCTCTCACCCATTCTCTCTACGTGCCCCTTCTCTCTCTCTCTCTCACTCTATCTATCTATCCTTATTTCTGTTTGTGTGTCCCCCCCCCACTACTTTGACCCTCTTATTATAATTCTAGTTCTTACTTCTCCCTCTTTTTTCTTTTTTGTCCCCACCACCATGTGTCTATCACTGCCCCTCTTTTTCTCTCTCTCCTATGTCTGTCTGCTTGTCTCCCCATCTTTGTCAATTAATCCCACTACCTATATATATATACATGAGGGCTTTCTCTTTTCATATCTTCACAGTACATACATATATACCTACATATGTGGGTGTGATTGTTTTTTGTTCCCTCTCTCTCACTCCCTCACTCTCTCTCCCCCCTCTCTCTCTCGGACCTTCACTTTCTATGCATATGTGTATATATTTATTTAGACGTGGATATATATGCTAATATGTATACATTTGTGTGTCTGCCTTGCTTACATTTCGTTTACGACGATCTACATACAGTGTTGTTACAGGGCGGAAATACACGTATGTGTGTGTTATTTATAACATATATAAACAATGTATATATGTACGTATATACGTACGTATGTATGTGTATGTGCACGTGTGTGCGTCTGTGTATAGATATATGGTTGTACATATGTATGTATACATATGCATATATTGTGCGCGATTGTCTATATATGCACACACAGATGTATATAAACTGCATATATATATATATATACATATGTATGTGTGCGCACGTGTGTAAACAAATATGCGTGTATATGTGTAAGGCTCCGTGTGTGAGTGTATATGTGTTGCATGTGTGCCCTTCTGTTTTAACTCTTTTTCATTTTCTCCAGTTAAGGAGCCAGTCTCCAACCACGAAACAAGGTTCCCTCATTAGGCAAAAACAACAGCAACAATTAGATAAGTGCATATGGTCCTTATATAAGTCATTCCTTGTTTTACTTGCTTTACCGTTCCCTATATGTGTGCATTTGTGTATAATTGGATAATAATAATAATAACAACAGCAACAACAACAATAATGATTTCTACTATAGGTACAAGGCCTGGAATTTCGGAGGAGGGGACTAGTCGATTACATCGACCCCAAAGTGTCACTGGTACTTGATTTATCGATTCCGAAAGGATGAAAGGCAAAGCCGACACCGGAGGAATTTGAACTCAGAACATAGCGACAGACGAAATACCGCTAAGCATTTTGCCCGGCGTGCTAACGAATCTGCCAGCTCGCCGCCTTAATAATAATGATAATAATAATAATAATAATAATAATAATAATAATAATAATAATAATAATAATAATAATAATAATAATAATAATAATAATAATAATAATAATGATAATAATAATAATAATAATAATAATAATAATAATAATAATAATAATAATAATAATAATAATCCTTTCCACTGTGGGCACAAGGTATGGATTTTTTGTGGGAAGGGGGACAATCGCCCACATCGACCCCAGTAGTTGACTAATACTTTATTTTTCGACCCCGAAAAGATGAAAAGCAAGATCGACCTCGGCGGAATTTGAACTCAGAACGTACAGACAACCGATATACCGCTAAGCATTTTGTTCGGCGTGGTTACGATTCTGCCAGCTCACCGCCATAATAATAATAATAATAATAATAATAATAATAATAATAATAATAATAATAATAATAATAATAATAATAATAATAATAATAATAATAATAATAATAATAATAGTTCAGTCTACTATAGGCCCAAAGCCTGAAATTTGTGAGGAGGGGGCCAGTCAATTAGATCGGCCCCAGTACTTGACTGGTACTTAATTTATTGATCCCGAAAGTCGACCACAGCGGAATTTGAACTCAGAACTTGGCGGCAGACGAAATGCCCCTAAGCATTTCGCTCGGCGTGCTAACGATTCAGCCAGATCACCGCCCTAACAACAACTACAACACTAATAATAATAATAATAATAATAATAATAATAATAATAATAATAATAATAATAATAATAATAATAATAATAATAATAATAATAATAATAATAATAATAATGAGTTTATTTCATGTTTAAATACTTACATTATGTATACAGTTTCAACAGCTGATAACTCAATTTTCAATTTTTTTTTTTTTCAGTTTTAACCCATTAAAAATAAGGAAAGGAACCATACTAAGCTTTTGAACAAAGGAAATATACCCTAAAGTGCTACTGGCAGCTTGAAAACGCAGTCGAATTGCAAAGGAAGTTTAGGAGTGAGTTTCTGACAGATCCATCAATACGATTCGAATTAGAAATAAGTTTGAAGTACATGGAACTGTTCAGAGAGTCTACAAAAATGTTTCGCAAGACCACGTATACCGACGAGCCCCACAAAGCAAGTAACGGTACTAGAAACGTATGTCAGAGTTCAAGAAAAACTGTGCAGCAAACGAGTTGTAAGATAGGAATTTCAAAAGCCACCGTATTTTGAACTGGAGTCATTGAAAGAGTTGTATTTCCAAGAATAGTCCATGATCTCAATGGAGATTATCCAGACCGAAGAGTGGAGTTTTGCGAATGATAAGGTATGTGGAGGATGCACACTTCTAACGAAGGTTATTAGGAGTGATAGAAGTACGTTTAAAGAACATGCCTCAATTAACCACCGCCTTTGCACCTAGTAAGGATCTGAAAATCTTCATATCATGGAGAATCTTCATATCATGGAGAATCTTCATATCATGGAGAATCTTCATATCATGGAGAATCTTCATATCATGGAGAATCTTCATATCAATGTTATTTTATCAAGAGTTGCAGTGTGGTGCAGCTTATCTCAAAAGCATTAACTGGATCATTGTTTTTTATGGTACTGTAATAGCTCTCATTGGTAAGAACTTGCCGTGACAATATACCATATCAAGCATTCAAGAGGGCTTTGATGATGTGGAGTTTTATTTCCGGCATGATGGGGCTTTCCTACTCTACCATTATAAAGTTAGGGCCTACTCTCCTGAGATTTTGCCAAAACAGATGGATTGGATGAAGAGAATCTCCAGAATACCCTCTGCGTTCACCGTACTAGTGTACGGTACAAGACAGGTGACAGTCGTTGACTTGAGGGCAGCCATTGAACGAGAAAGCGCACAAATACCGAACGAAACGTTCCTTGATGTATGCGATTCCAATGCTTCGTGTTATCAGCAGTGCTTGGACCAGAAAGGCCTTAAATTTGAAAATAGGCGTTCATAAAAATATGATTTTTGTGTGTAGATTCCAAATAGATTTAGAAAATGAAATGTATTTGAATAAATATAGGCTTTATGACAAGTCAGTGTGTGCACACATCTTGTTCGATATGATGAAAATGTTTTTATTACATAAATTTTAAAGCTGTACGACTGTCCACACAAATACATACATACATACATACATACATA
>NC_068998.1:35686868-35688986 GCF_001194135.2 Octopus bimaculoides
TATAGTAAAATCTATTTGCCAATACAACGTGACAATCCTACGTAGGACTATTTTACTACTTTTTAGTCCCAGCAAAATATAATTTCCAGCTGTCTGCCGACACATGATCTGTGTCCATATACTGTGAGCAAGGAAGTCTATTGCTGCTTTTCTAGCTGTAGCGATACCCGCAGACCAATAGTTTCTGGGTAATTTCTCTTCGTCGGTACAGGAGAACTACCGGCTAGAGATAACACCCAATCGCTCTTGCTCACAGTATATACTTTTAAAGTGATACAGTCGCTCATCTCGTAAAGAGAAAAACAACTAGTTTCAAATCTCTGAGCGAGCGTACGGTAAAGTCTATTTGCCAACGCAGTGTGGCAGTCCTACATAGGACGATGCTACTACTTTTTAGCCTCAGGAAAACATCTTTTCTAGGTGGCTGCCGACCCATGATCTGTGTCCGTATACTGTGAACAAGGGAGTCTACTGCTCCCTTTCTAGCCATAGCGATACCTGTAGACCGTGGAGAGATACCCGCAGACCATGCAACAACACATCAGTAGCATGAGAGTTTTTGCAGACTATCCTATTTGTAGGCTATCCTACGTCCTCTCACAGGTGTTTCGACCACTCCACAACCATAGGATGAAATTGATCAGATAAAATGCTTAAATAGTCTTGACTATTAATTCTGCTATGAAGTGAAACCATTGGGTTGGCGGATTTCCAAGATATAGCCACCACCACCACCACCCCGATCATCACAGATCCTCCTTCATGTTTAACAATTGGAAAAAGGCAGTTTAGGTCAAATGCTTCTCTTGGCTGTCTCCACACGTATATTCGGCTGGTGGTTGGAAATAAGTTAAAGGATGACTCGCCCGGGAAAATAACATACTTCCACTGCTCTAGGGACCAATTCTGTAGGTTTTTACTCCACTCTAAACACTTTGCAACGTTTGTTTTTGAAAGTAGTAGTTTTCTGATTGCAGCCCTCCCGTGAAATCCGGTTTGTGCAGATTCCGGTGAACAGTTTTTGTGGAAACTGGGTTCTCGATGTGATCATTAACCTCTGCAGTAATTTTGAGAGCTGTACTTTTGTGGTCCTTTCTAACAATTTGCGTAAGAATCCGACGGTCCTTATCTGAAAGTTTTGGTTTTCTTTCGGAGTTTTGTTTTGATGAGGAGGTTTTTCTCCTCTTTCTCAAAAGCTGTCATTACTTTCGAGGCAATACGTCTTGATACACCAAACATTTCGGTTGTTTTCTTTACGCTAGCGCCTGCCATACGAGCACCAACAGTTTGACATCTTTGAAAGTCCGATAGATCTGTCATTTTAATGAATTTTAATTACCTTTTTCTGATGATATCTGAAAAGAAACAGCAGCTTTAGCAAAACATATTAAGCAACACTAATACTAAATAAAAAAACAACAACATGAAAATAAACAAGCTTTTGACGGTTTTATAGATATTTCAAAATTATGATGCTATGATGCTAGGTGTTTCCATTATTTCGTCCAACCGCTGTATATCGGGTGCAGATTGCATCGATAACAAGCTGGAGGAAGCATCCTCCTGGGGTTAAAAATGGTAGTGACGTCGGTCCCTACGGAACAGGCATGTTTGAATTGGCGATAAGCATAACTATACACGCGCGCGCGTAAAAATAAAGCGATGTCTGTGCTTGAAGTTGTTTTTAAAATGAGAAAAGGCCTTGGTATCCAAGGCCGTTAGTTCCACGCTCTGAACAATGTACTCGTTTACTTCAAACAAAAACTAGTTTGCATCAATAGAAGCAAATGAAGTCACAGGTATTACATCAAAATTTGCCTTCTCCAAATGAGAGCTCCATATTCTCAGCTGTTGGTTAGCCGTTGGCTCTACTGAGTTTATCTGCCAGGATATACATGCATGTGTGCGTAGTTTCTATGTACCAAATTATTTCACAAAGCATTGTTCTGTCCGCAGCTAAAATAGACGTCGCACATTTAGGAAATAAAAGAGACAACCCAGAGTGACCACTGGCAGGAGTCTGAATAACAAGATCAAAGAAAGATATATCGAATATTATAGAAAATATCATAGCTTTGAGATAAAGATTATCGTTCCACCCCCACCCCCACCCCACCC
>NC_068998.1:35689086-35690574 GCF_001194135.2 Octopus bimaculoides
GGGAGATAATTTCAAGAATTTAACAATTCTCCAGACTTTACATATCATTACATGAAAGTTGATCTGCCGTTTTCTAGGGACAAGAGGTCAGTTATGAGCACGTGTTTCTTTCTCAATGGGTGTTATCAGCACAGCGTTCCCTATTTTGGTTCCAGCGGGACATAAAAATTAGACATATGGGTATTTTGGATAACTAGATATCAATTGAACCCAGGCAAATAACTCGACGAAACCAGTGGCATGAATTTGGATAACAGAGACAAAGGAATCATACTAAATAACAAAGGTAACTTGACATACGCGAACTCCACGTGGCACATCATAACTCTGTTCGTTTAATCGTAGCATTATTTTACTAAAATTATTCAACAACTAATTAAAAACTAGTTTCGGACGATAACCAATCTTTGTGTGAAATTAATGACCAAAAATAATGATTTTCGAATATGTCTGTATAACGAAAATATGTCTGTATAAATCTATCCCTTCGTCTATCTATCTATCTACCTATCTATCTACCTACCTACCTACCTACCTACCTACCTACCTACCAACAAACCTACCTACCTACCTACCTACCTACCTACCTACCTACCTACCTACCTACCTACCCTCCTACCTACATACCTACCTACCTACCTACCTACCTACCCTCCTACCTACAAACCTACCTACCTACCTACCTACCTACCTACCAACCAATATATACATATCTTTTATCTTGTACTTTTTTCAGTCATGAGACTACAGCCATGCTGGAGCACCACCTTGAAGAATTTTTAGTCGAAAGAATCGACCTCGGTACTTTTTTTCAATCTTGTTGCTTATACTATCGGCCTCTTTTGCCGAGCCGCTAAGTTACGTGACGTAAGCACATCGTCACCGGTTGTTAAGAGGTGGTGAGGTCAAACAGAGAAACAAAAACACTCTCGAAAAAGCAGAAAGGAAGTAGATGTATAAGGTGGAAGGTTGTCCCTCTGTTGAAAGGAAGATATGTGGTTGAGGGACAAAAGTAAAGCCACTAAGTTGGCTAGCCACGTATGGGGTCTGAAGTCTAACGCCACACCACATACAATAAATGGAAAATGGTACAAAAGTCCACGCCATATGTCAACCGATCAAAAAAATGTTAGCTGTGCATAACTGAAAGAACACAGATCCTTTTTCAGGTCTAAGAACTCTACTACACTGATGGATTTCAGATTTATTTCCTTTTCGCGCTTTTTCTCATCCAATCGTCCGTTTTTTTAGCTTATTATGCCATGTGGGTACAGCCTGAGGATTGCGTAAAGGCACCAAACATGCTAAAAATGTTGTCTGAGCTGTTTTCATCGCATGAAACTAATAGTAGCTCATAAAAACTATATATATTGTTTATCAAATAATATTTATCTCTCACGAGATGGAATACTTTTTTGTTGTTGTTGTTGATCTTATCATCACGGAACAGTACACTATATATATATATATATATATATATATATATAT
>NC_068998.1:35691098-35692340 GCF_001194135.2 Octopus bimaculoides
TGTGTGTGTGTGTGTGTGTGTGTGTGTGTGTGTGTGTGTGTGTGTGTGTGTGTGTGTGTGTGTGTGTGTGTATGTATGTATGTATGTACGCAATAAATATGTATATACGTATGTAATACGAGCCATGAAACGATTTTTCGTCTATGGTCGCATGTCCTATAGACGATTGCTGCGTCAGTCAAACTTACTGGTTTTCCAGACTAAGTTTCACAAAAGTATAATCTGTTCTGCGAAGTGAGAAGAGATCAAAAGATAAAGTATTTTATTTATGTCTTGCATTCTATTCCCTACTACCATCCAATTGATTTATTGCTATGGACGCCAAAGCATGGCCGTACTCGAGCAGGTCGTCCAAACACAACGACTGTCGATCAGCTCCCCAGAAATACTGCATACCTACCCGAAGACCCTGCTCAAGTAATGCAGGGTCGAGGTTTATAGTGTACGCAAGTTAAAAAAAGTCCGAGCAAATTCAACCAGATGGCGATGATATGTATATAAATATGTAACAATGCGTGTGTAATTGTGGTTATTGCGTTTTCTTATTAGAAGTTTAACTTTTTGAACATTTTGTACATTTCATTAATTTGATTAACAATAAGAATAATTTACGAGATATAATATCACCCTTTTTAGGAAAGCCAAAGTTTCATAATTGTTTCTGAGACATTTTGTTATATAATCCCGATGACCATCCAAGCATACACATGTAAACCAAAGGTTATACTTTATGTTTTCTTTTATTTGTTTCAGCCCTTTGATTTCGACGACGCCGGGACACCACTTTAAAGGGTTTTAGCTGAACAAATCGAACCCAGTGCTTATTTTTACGCCTGATACTTATTCAGTCGGTCTCTTCTGCCGAAGCGCCAGTGTCGTAAACAAATCAGCAGCAGTTGCCATGAGTTGGTGGGAAGGCACAAACACAAACATATATATATGCTAATGGAGATGAGTACCAACATTTCCATGTGACACGTTTGAACAATTGTAAAGATCTTATCTCATGAAACCATTGGTTGCCTTGTTAACCTACAAATAAAGTGTGTGTGTGTGTATGTGTGTGTGTATATAAACAGAGAGTGAGAAACAAATAGATATATACATATTTATCTATACACACTCATATACATGTGTGTGTGTGTGTGTGTGTGTGTGTGTGTGTGTGTATAAATACATGCAAATAATATATAAATATATATAGATATATAAACATATATTTAGATATATACACACACACAC
>NC_068998.1:35692602-35699021 GCF_001194135.2 Octopus bimaculoides
CAAATTGATGTATTAGTATAACGCTCGGGAATAGAGAAAGTCTTAAACGTTTCGAGCCTACGCTCTACAACAGAAAGGAACACAGAAAGAAATATATATATATATATATATATATATATATATATATATTACACAGTTTCCGTCGAGCAAATTCACTCATTCACTTGCAAGACCTTGGTCGGCTCAGCAGTAATGAGTTACACAAGGTGGCGCCCTGAGGGGCTGAACTCGAAACCACGTGGATGCAAAGTCCGGTTCTTAATCATACAGCCATGATTGCACAGGGTTTGTAAATTTACCATTGGTTGTTATTGTTTTTCATGGTGTTGTTATCGCTATGACTCATTAGTTCCAGTTCAAACCTGTGATCAAAGGCAGGTCAAGCAATGACTATATCTATAGTGACAGGCTCTGACTCAGGAATATCTGAAGAAGTCGGCATTGGTGGATTCTGCAGGAGTGCAAATGGTTATTGCTTCTTGGTAGGTACATCTGATGATGTATATACACCCATCACAGTGTTTGGGGGTAATGAAGTCATAAACGCTGTTTCCTCTTTCAATTTGTTCTTCGTAGGGGTTCCATTTTTTCCTATTATATCGCAGGTGTTGGTATGTCTATATGCATGTAAGAATGTGTCTGTATGTATAATTGTATACCTGCATATTTCTATAGATACATATGTATACACATATATGCATACATATCTATCTATCAATCTATCAATATCTGCGTGTCTGTGTATGTATAGGTATGAATATGTGTATGCATGCATGCATGTATGTATGTATGTATGTATGTATGTATGTATGTATGTCTAAATGTAGGTATGTATGTACGTTCGAGTATATGAATGTTTGTATGTTTGAATATACATCTAAGTTTTAATGTATGCATGCATGTATGTATATGCGTATGCATGTATGTATGTATGCATGTATGTAAGTATATATATATATGCATGTATGTATGTATGTGTGCATATATATATACATACATACATACATACACACACGTGAGTGCGTGTGCATAGGCATATATATTTATGTATGTGTTAATGTTTTTTTTTCTAATTCTTTAAATTCTTTCCGCAAAAAAAAAAAAAGTGGGGCTGCTTTCAAACTAAGATACAAATCCCCGTCATTGGATTTAGATATCATCAGCAGTAAAGAGTTACATGTTGAATTTTAGAAAGGTATGGCATACTTTCGCTGTTCTGCTGACAGATTGAATTTGCAGAGAACGTGTGAGATGCCTTCTTTCGGTGACTGAAAACCCCAAATGCTAAAGACTATTACTTAAATACTGAG
Source organism: Octopus bimaculoides (assembly GCF_001194135.2). Lineage (NCBI taxonomy): Eukaryota > Metazoa > Mollusca > Cephalopoda > Octopoda > Octopodidae > Octopus > Octopus bimaculoides. The sequence goes on from NC_068998.1 coordinate 35,693,913, forward strand.
CAATCTAACCAAGTGTGCCAATAATTACTCGTACATCTGTATAGAGCAATTGTAGTCTTCTTTTTTTTCTTTTAGAATTAGTTGGCCAAAGATATTTTCTATCTCGTTGAATTTAGTTTTGCGAATGAGCAAGCGATTTCTAGTTCAGTTCCACTGTGCCTCAACTTGGGAAAGTGTCTTCTACTATAGATTCGGACTGACCAATGCCTACGTATTTAATTATGTATATATATATACATAGTGTACTGTTCCGTGGATTTGGTAAACGGAAAATGTTTGGAAATCGTTCGTACACACACGCACGCACACACACACACACACACACACACACACACACACACATACACGCACACATACACGCACACACGCACGCACGCACACACACACACACACACGTGTGTGAGTGCGTATGCATGCATGTCTTTGTATAAAATATGTTCAGAGATCGGGTAGATTAAAATTTTTCAAGGTAGTGCTCCAGCATGGACGCAGTCTAATTACTGAAACAAATAAAAGACTATGTATGTATGCTTGCATGCATGCTTGTTTCCTTCTTTCTTTGTATGTATTCATGTGATACAGTATACCCGAACAGTGCGAGAGAGCGAGAGAGAGAGAAAGACAGAGGAATTCGTGTCCACCACCATCCAGGAGAAGCATGTAAATCGATCGTAGAGCTTTGTCAGCAAACTGAGACCTCCTAGAAATCCGTCGAGTTTTGTTCCTTCTCTGATGAGAATAACTTCGACCACAACTAGAAAGTAAACATGAGGAGTAACGAGTGACTGTGTTTGGAACCCCACAGATATTCTCACGGTGAGACACATCAATTTTTCACTGTTTGTAATGGGCCTTGGGGGTCATGAGAAATGAGGGTCACGCAACGCTACAACTCTTATTCTCGTAGGGCCTCAGAGTGAATGCCGCTGCCTGCATCGAAGTGGTAGACACGCCATGATTGAAGTGTTTGCCCCGGCAGCGACCGTGCATGTTCCAACAACACTCTGCTCAGTTCCACATGGACTCGCAGCCCAGCAGTGACCGATCAATAATTTTCATTCTTATGTAATCACAAACACGTAGCCTTCGGGTTCGTTCTCCCGGACTGCTACGTCTGAGTAGTCGTCGGACGTGAGAGACCGGCCGGTTCCCCCATAGTGCTAAGGACACGTCGGAGGCTACCGTCACGGACGTGTTGCACGACATGAGCCATTTCATCTTGGTTTGCAGGACTTTCTTGGTCGCATCGGAGCCGCCAGTAGGTTTGAGGGCGGTTTTGCTTGCTGTCCTTTTTTAAATAGATATATATTGTCAAAGATAGATGTTATTTTTCTAAGTGTATGATATTTATGTGCCTGGTGTGTTTTGGTTCGTTTTCAATTCTCTAGTGCATCCTCTGCGTGTGTAATGTGTATAAACAAATACATGCACATATACCAACACAGCCAAATATAAACACATGTATGTATGTAGATATGTATGTATGTATTATGTATGTATGTATGCATGCATGTATGTGTATATGCACACACATATACATACATACAATTATAGATATATGTGTGAGAATATATGTGTGTGTAATATACTTACTTAAACATAATGGTTTGCAGTATTTGACACAGCGGTTAGTGACCACTTGACCTCAAGCCAGCTCAGTCTCCTTCGTGACCTGACAATGAAGTGGATCACTTAAGATCACTATCATCTCCTCACTGCCACTCTTCTCTATCTGATGAGGTCAATTTTGATAACATGTTCTGGAATGTTGTAGTTTCTTAATGGCCAAACAATGAATGAGCAATGGTGATGTTACGTCGGCAGTGGTGATAGTATAGCCATGACAGTAGGATGACGTTGAGGACAAGGTTCACAGAAATGGTGGTCCTGATGCTGCTGGTGAGTGTTGTGCTGACGATGATGCTGGTGACATTAGCGGATATAGTATCGGTGGTAAGGGTGGCGGTGGCGATCACAGTGCTGCTACTGCTTCGTTAAACAATTGGGGAATATTTTTTTGTTGCTCTTGCGAACTTGATGACGTATGGTGTTTATGAGGATGCTGGGGGGCTGCTGCTGCTGCTGCTGTTGCTGTTGCTGGTGATGATGATGATGATGATGATGATGATGATGATGACGATGATGATGTTGATGATGATAGGGGATAGTGGTGATGACGATGATGATGATGATGATGAGGATGATGATGATGAGGATGATGACGACGATGATGTTGATGATAGGAGATAGTGGTGATGACGATGATGATGATGATGATGATGATGATGATGATGAAGGAGGAGGAGGAGGAGGAGGAGGAGGAGGAGAAGAAGAAGAAGAAGGAGGTGGAGGACGAGGAGAAGAAGAAGAAGAAAAAGAAGATGATGATGATGATGATGATCATCATCATCATCATCATCATCATCATTGTGGTAGTGTTGGTGGCGGCTGCATTGGTGGTGGTGATGAGGACTATGACGATCGTGGAAGTTATGGAGATGATGATGATCATAGCAATGGTGTTGTTGTTGATGCTGACGATGATGATATGATGACGCTTAGCTTCTGGAAAATCTTATTGAGCAAACAAACCTATAATCAAACACATTCCAGCCGCGACTATCCTGACTTTTATTCAGCCAGAAGTACTGTTGTTTAACCATTTCAAATCGACCTCGATCAAAAATATCCTTCGTTTTCTCATGCATGATGGACCCTGAATAAAATTATATAGGCGCAGGCGTGGTGGCTGTGAAGTAAGAAGCTTGCTTCCCAACCATGCAGCTCCGAGTTCAGTCCCACTGTGTGGCACCTTGGGCAGGTGTCTTCTACTATAGCCTTGGGCCGATCAAATCCTTGTGAGTGGTATTGATAGACGGAAACTGTAAAAAGCCAGTTGTATACACACACACACACACACACACACACACACACACACACACACACACACACACATAACTATATAAATACAAGGGAAAAAATTATTAAAATAATTTATACCAGTGGTTAGTATAAGTAATAATAGTCAGAAGACAAATACTTTCATAACATAAGAATCCGGAACCCTCTCTCTACTCGACTTCCAACCTGCTGACGTGTCAGCAGTTCCCACGTGTATGCGTGTAGTAAATGGGGTATGCGTGTAGTAAGAGCTTGAGGAGTTTAGAGAGGAGCCAGGAAATCTTATAGAAAGGACCGTTAATTCCTGATGCTATGGGTCTGATTTGAAGCTTAGGTCCGGGTTTGTGGTTTTTTTATTAAATGGTAGAAGGATGGAAGGGTAGTATTTTTAGATACGCAGTTCAGTCTTAGATTCCTTTGATGACAGATGTTGGTTCAGCTGGTGTTTATGGTGGACTCCAGTTGGTGAGGTGTGATGTTGTAAACCATTTCGTATACTGAGGTGTTCGATAGCTAGTTTGTTGTAGGTGGGTTTGTCTATAATGCAGAATTCTTTCCCTTCGTCTGAAGGTAGGTAGATGAGGTTTTTGTTTCTTAGGTTTTGCAAGGTCAGGAATTGGGATTTATTAAGGTTGCGTGATGGGGAAGGGCGTTTATCTAATATGTTAAGTATGGATTGTCTGAGTCTAGTTAGTTCGGGATTGTGAGGGGGAGGGTGGAGTGAGTTATCGAGATGGTAGACGGGGAAACTTAGTGTAGCGGAGGAAGAGGTAGGAGAAGAAGAAAGAGATGACGATGATGATGATGAAGACGGTGAAGATGCGTCAGAGAACCAGTAAGGTCTGTAACCAGGGTATCGTCAGCAGCAGCAGCAGAGGTCGTCGTAGGTACGAATGTATTAGGTGGTGGTGGGGCCCTGTGGGTGGTGGTAGTAGGGCGCGTAGAGTTCGGTGGTTGGTCAATCATTGCTGTGGCTGTGGTGTTGGTGGTGGTTGAAGTATTTCAGTTGTTATATTCTTGTTGGTCAGTGTGGTGTATATTGTTGTTGGTGTTAATAGAGGTGTCGGGATGGTGGTAGCAATGTTGTTGGTCGAGTCAGCAGTAGAATTTAATATGTTATGTTTCTGTTGGCCGATGTGAGGAATATTGTCCCTAGTGTCGCTTGAAGGGGTGGAACGGTAGTAGTAACTTGTTGTTATTGATGTAGTTCAATGGATTCTGGGCCGCGTGGTGTTTGTTCTTAATTCATTGGAATTTTCTTGTAAGGCGTTCCATCTCATGAGATAGTCTATTGTGATATCATTGGTTTATCATGTCGCGTAAGCGTGCTAGAGAGATGTCTGGATTGTCTGTTTGTTGTGCAAGCTTGGTTTTTAGATTAGTGATATTACGAATGTGTTGAGAGAGCCTTCCGTGAAGGTGCTTTAATATTTTCTTAGTAATGTATTTATGTATGAATAAGCAAGAGTTTTTGAAGCTACTCAGGTTAAAGCATTCTGGTAGGTGAGTATTCCTTATTGTGTTGGGGAAAATGTGTTTTGACAGTTAGTTAGAAAGTTGATCTGGCAACAATTTCTCGCTCTTTTTTCCGTTAGTTTGAATATTTTTAGCATAATATTCAGTTCCGTCTGGCCCAAACGTGACGATATTATAATGGAATAATTACTATGAAGCATTGTGTAGAATATATTGTATAAAAGATCGTGGGTAAGGCCAAAACAATGCGAAGTAAATGCAAGGTAAATCACAAGAAAACAAATATGTGAATTAATGTAGACTTACCTTGTATTCAGTATTTCGGGGTTATGACCCCATTTTCAAGAAATTGACGAATGTTGCCGATGTGCGTGTGTGTGAGCGCGTATGGAGTGGACATGCACAGAAGGGTGTTGCTATAGTAACCAGCTAGCTTTCTGTCACTCCCTTCTATTGTTGATCTTGGGTTTCTTTTGATGTATGAGGATGGCCTCAGAGATTCCAAGGTTACACCTGTTCCGCCGTGTTGCCTTGATGTACACTGTGAATTCTCAGGTCTGGCATTTCCGTAGATGTTTCTTCACAGAAGTGTCTGCCTGCATGTGTTCCTTAATGCGTACATGCAGTTTCCGTGTTGTGCTTCCGATGTAAGATGCGCCACAGTTGCCACAGATGATCTGAGGAACAAGGGATTGGCTATATACCTGTATATGTGTGTGAGTGTGTGTATGT
>NC_068998.1:35699031-35702101 GCF_001194135.2 Octopus bimaculoides
TATATATATATATATATATATATATATATATACATATATATATACACACATACATGTATGCATATGTGTGTGTGCGTATGTGTGTGTGTGTGCATGCGTGTGTGTGTACGTGAGTGTATCTCTTTGTGTCTATGATTGTCCACCACTGCTTGACAACCGGTGTTGGTGTGTTTACATCTCCATAATCTAGCGGTTCGGCAAAATACAGATAAAAAAGCACCAAGCTAAATAAAAAAAGAAAGAAAGAAGTACTGGAGTCTAGCTATTCAGCTAAAATAATTTTCATGACGGTGCCCCAGGCTGGCCGTAGTCTAAGTAAAAACAAACGATAAAAGATCCGACTGTTCATTTCATGACAATAGAATTTGGTGTGGGTGACATTTAGCTGTTATTTCTAATAGGTCATTGGGCATTGCAAAATTTAAAACTTTGTTACTTTGCACTTTTCTTTTTCTTTTTCTTCCTCTCTTTTTTTTTTATTTCTGATATGGTCATGTGTAATTTGAGGAAGATTTAGATTCAGCTGCTATTTCTAACATGCAGGCTGACCTCTGAAAAACTGTTGCTTTGTTGTTTTGGTAGATGTGTGAAATTGTAGAGAACAGGGCAACATGTTTTACGCTTATTAGTTGCGTTTAATTAATTATTTTTTAACGTTCTGAGTCCACATCGAACTCTATTGAAACTTAATCGATCTCAACAGGCTTTGAATTTAAAATGTAAAATGACGTTATAACGCAGAGCAATTTGTCAGTACCTCTACCGATTCTCTCAACAACAAAAGCAACAACAACAATAATGACGTTAATAATAATAATAATTAATTCGTTTTATTAGCCACAAGGGCTAATATCAATTAAAAACATATAAGGACAAAGACAGGACGAAGGTTACAAAAGGTTTTGTCCGAAAAGGTAGGAAAGTTCGTCTAAACAGAGGAAGAAAACGGAGAAAGATATAATAAATAAATAGATAAATAAATAGATAAATAAATAAGTAGAACTCCCAAATGGGGAGGCGCTTCGAAAAAGGAAAGGTTACACGTGGAAAAACCCATAAAACCACGGGAGCCTGGTCAGAAAAAATAAGAAAGGGGTATAGAGCCCTTTCTCCTTTTACATTACCTTTTTTTTTCTACAGGTGTATTCTCAGAATTGGTCCGTTTATACTGGCCATTTTTCCAACAGTCACCCATCTTTCAACGAATTTGCTATGAGACAACACTTCCCTCTCTATTCTCATCTTCCTTTTCAAGTGGAACTTGAAAAAGTTGATGAGGCCTTGGCCAAAGAGGAAAGTGTCTGTCTTTAGCCCTTTCAAACGGGTCCACCATATCACCTCTTTCGCTACAGCCACTAGGCATAGGAATAATAATAATAATGCAGATTATCAATTCAATTTTAATGGAAAATATTAACATGCATAAACAGAGAAAAAATAGTCAGTTTAAGAAAACCGAGTAGAAATCTTGTCATTATCATCATTATCAACAACAACAATAGTAACAACAGTATACATCCACGTTTCGTTTCATATAAAAACACGAGCGACGATAAATTGTCCTTTCCTTAGCGTTTTGTTGAATAGGGAAACTCTAGATATGAAACACTTTTCTGAAAGAATGAATGCTTGGTAACATTTTGTGCGCCGAAACGGGGTCAGTCTTCTACTATCAGAGAAGAAAACTAACGTCTAGCAAAAACAAAACAGGTTTTACTGATCCTAAACAAATAGGAATTGGAGACAGATTTGGCAGATATTTTAAGGGAATTCTCTTTCAGTGAGAGAGGGCTGTCATTTGGCACCACGTTTGCCATTTTTTAAATAGAGGATGGGCTGAAACCTCAGCCCAAATATTACGCGAGACATCTGTTTATGAACAGGTTCCGCAGTATCTGGAAATGAGAAACAGACAGGTTACCGTCAGGGGTATTTGTGATAACGTCAATTTCTTGACTTGTTATCACCTTTGTAGAACAACATGTTCAGGTTGTAAATGTAGATGTAACATTTGGTGATACATGGTCGGGTGATTTTTCAATAGATATATATTCAGTATGGTTCAATAAAACTGAAAGGCGAGAGAAGAGGTAGATAGTGAGGAAAGGTACTCGTTGGTTTTACCGTGCTAACTACAAGAAGACCACCCCACCAACGTCGACATGTTAAGTTGCATGTGGAGAAAAGGACCCCAGAAAACCAGAATTGTGTTGGGTAGAAGCTGCTGAGAAGAAATTTACAAGGATCCTGAATTTTAAAATCATGGATGCTGACTTTTAAGAACATGGATGCTGAACTTCAAGAACCTAAAGCTTAGCTTCCCTGGTAGAGATACAGCAGTTACATGTCTGTAAGAAAAAATCCTCCCGAAAGTTTTATACCTCGAAATTTCAAGACAAAAGCAGCAAAGATGAATCGTGGATGTTAGCGGTTCTAGAATGATAACAGACACAACTTCCTGAACGAAATGAAATTCACAGCATTGGCAAAAATAACAAAGTTGTAATAAAACTCTTATGCATTTACATAAGGAATATACACAAAGAATAACCACAATATACACATAGGGAATATCCAAACAAAGACCGAAAAGGAAATAGGTTCATGTTTCAAACAGTATAAAAACGACACAATAACAGATCAAATTTCTGACAGACTTTACAAAGAATTATACTTCAGCGACCCTAAAGACAGCCGCTCATTCAATATAACACAAGAACTCCTCGCGAAAAAGTTTACACTCTCCAGCTCTATGCAATAAAGGAGGGGGTACAGTAAAAGGCAATGTGGAGTGTCCTGGTTAATACAAGTTGGAAGATTAAACGTTTCTAAAGGCGCAAGTATGGTTCTGTGCTTAAGAAGCTCACTTTGCAGCCACGTGGTTTCGGATTCAATCCCACTGGAGGGTTCCTTGGACAAGTATCTTTTGAATGTAGACCCAGTGACAAATGCCTTGCGAGTGAATTGGTTGACGGGAACACTCTTGAAGCTCGTCGAACACACCAGCACCGATTGCCAAGCGATGGGGGGGGGGCAAACACACACACACACACACACACACACACACACA
>NC_068998.1:35703235-35712526 GCF_001194135.2 Octopus bimaculoides
CGTAGGCCCCGGTCCAAAAGTCCTCCGGAAAAGACTAGTTAATTGATCTTTCCCGACGCCTAGAGTTCGATATAAACTATATGAGCACAGAAGTGCAGTTAGCCGAGCATGTCCGAGATGCGCGGAGGACGACGAGACTGTCCTCCATGCACTCGTCCAGTGCCCGAGCATTGCTGACTTGTGGGTTTATGTCGAACACCTACTGTCGCGTGTGGGAAGGACCTGGCTGTCAACTGAAAGGGAAAAAGGCACTTGCCCCAAAAGTCAGGGTACCCATTGTTTTTATGAGTTTTTTTTTTCCAAGAGCAACCCTTGAATGTCTCTTCTATTGTGGATTACACATTGCTAAATTTTATATATATATATATAATTTTGTTTGTCTACACGCAAGACCCTCACAAGAATACACACTCACACACGTACACATACATACATTCTTTGTTTTTGTCCTGTACTGTCCATATTATTATTATTATTATTATTATTATTATTATTATTATTATTATTATTATTATGCCTGCAGCTGCTGTCAATCATGGGTCTCCACAGCCCACCCTTTCTCTACTTAGCGCTTTGACGTTGTTTCTTGTAGTCAGTAGAGTAAGACCAACGAGTGTCTTCTCTATCTGTCTATTTCTTCTACACCTTCCTTCCTGCTTTATTGAGCCACACTGAAATTATGATGAACAATTTATGTATTGAACGTTAATAAGAATTGCTATCTCCCCTTTCATTTAAATTGCTGTTTTAATCATCTTCATCATTAATAGATAGAGCAAAGGTTTAAAGGTGGAAGCTCTCACCGCGAAAACTGTCTGGGAAAATGATAAAGATACCATATTTTATGACATGCCTGTAAATACAGATAAAGAAAATATAAGGAAACCGCTCAAATATCATTAGAACGGAGAATGATGATGGCAGGATATAGGAAGAAAAATACGTGATGATGATGAAGAATAAGGAAAATAACAACAAATAAAGACAAGAAAGAGGAACGAATTGCACTGATAGAAATTTTAATCTTTCCACGCCAAAAAACATTGCTGCCAGTGAGATTTTGAAGTTATCTATAGAAACAAAACAGGTAAAGAGAAAAAAATGTGAAGAAAAATAAGAGAGGACCTTGAGATATAAATGAACAAGATGTCGGTGATGAAAACATGAACAGACCTAATTATATATGGTGCACTGGGTTTCATATAACAAAACATGAATAGAAATTATAGAATAAGTAAATACATAAATAAATGGATAAATAAATGTGTGTGTGTGTGTGTGTGTGTGTGTGTGTGTGTGTGTGTGTGTGTGTGTGTGTGTGTGTGTGTGTGTGTGTGTGTGTGTGTGTGTGTGTGTGTGTGTGTGTACACGAAGACATAACTAGGTCTCGTACAAATGGCTTCAGTGCTCGCACACCCACACACGTGCAGGCATACAAACACCGTTACTTTTAAAGCTACTGTTGCTATTACAATAACTACTTCTACCACCACCACCACCACCACCACCACTAGTACTACTGCTGCTGCTGCTGCCGCTACTACTACTACTACTACTACTACTACTACTACTACTACTACTACTACTACTACTACTACAGGGATTAATAATAATTATGATGATTAAATTGCGCCGAGGCTAACTTTGTCTTTTCATCTTTTCGAAGTCGGTAAAATAAGTACCAGTTGAGTACTGGGGACGATTTAATCGACTTACTCTCTCCCTGAAATTTCTGGCCTTGTGCCAAGATTTGAAACCAATAAGTATGATGATTTTTTTTAACATAGGCACAAGACCATGTATTTTTGCCGAGAGGCAACCGTCGATTATGCATGAATCTCCGGTACATAAATGCTACTTTAATTTATAGACCTCGGAAGGATAAGAGGTAAGGTTGATCTGGTTGGGACTGCACGTAAATGAATATCGCGAAATACTTTGCTCGATGCTCTCGTCATTCTGCTAATCCACCAACTTACTAACCATAACAGCAGCAACAACAGCAACATCAACAGCAATAATAATAATAATAATAATAATAATAATAATAATAATAATAATAATAATAATGATAATAATAATAATAATCCTTTCTACTGGAAGCACAAGGCCTCAAATTTGTGGGGAGGGAACTAGTCGATTATTTGGACCCCAGTGTTTCACTAGTAATTAATATATCGATCTTCAAAGGATGAATGGTCAAATCGACCACAGAATTCGAACCCACAACGTAATAATAATGATGATAATGATGATGATGATGATAATAATAATAATAATAATAATAATAATAATAATAATAATAATAATAATAATAATGATGATGATGATGATGATGATTTATTTATTCACCGCAAGGGTTTACAGGAAGAAAAGCATTATGGACAGCACAGAACAAAACAAACAAAAATGTGTGTGTGTGTGTGTGTGTGTGTGTGTGTAGTGAGGGTTTTGCGTGTAAACAAGACTAATAAAATTAAGTAAAAAAAAAAGAGTGATTAACAATGTATTATCCTCAATAGGGAGGAGACGTTCGAGGGCTGCTCATGGAAAAATTCCAAAAAAAGCAATGGGTGCCCTGACATTTGGGGCAGGTGCTTTTTTTCGGTTTCTTTGCCAACTATAGGTATATGCTGAGGGCAGGCCCGTTCATTCGTACCATTCTCGCCACTTTCATCTACCTTTCAGCAAACTGACAAGAAGACAACACTTCCTTCTCTACCCTTAATTTCCTTTTCAAGTGAAAGTTGAAGAAATTCATCGGGGATTGGCTAAAGAGAAAAGTGTTTGTCTTCATTCCCTTCGATCTCGTCCACCACACATCTTAATCCTTTCTACTGAAGGCACAAGGCCCTGAAATTCTGGGGGAGGGGACTAGTCGATTACATCGACCCCAGTGTTTCACTGTTATTTAGTTTATCGACCCCGAAAGAATAATAAATAGTTTCAAATTCTGGCACAGCGCCAGCATTTTTTGAAGGGAGGGGGACAAGTCGATTACACCTACCCCGGTACTGGACGGGTACAATAGGACCCCAAAAGGATGAACAGCAAAGTCCATTTGTTTAAGACACTTCTCAATCTGGTTTTGCGTTGTTTGCTTCATTTTTCTGAACTTCGGTCTTATACATCTATAAATAATCCTTTTTTCTGTGGGAACTTTTTATATTTGTGGTGGTATGCTTAAGGATACTGTTCTTCAATCTGGGTTAGGAAAATCTTTTGGTACTTTTCAAATCCTGCGGCGATAAAAAATTGATTCTCACATTCGAACCGCGTAAGCGAAACCATTAATTGCAGTGTTGGTGTTATTAATGATGTTAGTGTTAATGCTAGTGGCCTACCGACACGGTTCAACGATGTTCCATGTACGACCTTCCTTTCAACAACTTCGACCGGTTGTGGTTTGAGAGCCAGTACGTAGAGAGAATGAGAGAGGACAACCTTGACGGAGTGTGCGCATTCCAAGAGGTGATAATTTATTTTGAATATCGAGCAAATCCTGTTGTTTATTGCAGCGACATACCCTCTAAAGACGAGCCGAAGCTGATTGTCTTGTATCTGGTTAGGTTAACAACAAAACGTATAACAAAAATTCTCAAATATCTTTAAATAGACAAGTAACGGACTTACGGACAGCTTTCGAGTACGTGTTGTTCGTACAGAGATGCTGCTGCTACTACTGCTGCTGCTGATGATGATGAGTTTCTAGCCGTGGCCATCTCGCCATTTTAAGAGTATGTGTAGGACTACATTATCCATTGTTTATTTATTCATTTTTGTTTCTTTTTATTTAAGTTGATAAGGAGCAAGACGGAGATTTGGTTGCTATTTCCAGCAAGCCGAAAAACCCCGCAGTTTCACATTGGCTTATTTGAGCAGTACAGTGTAACATGTTGGTCAAAGTGTTAACAAGACAGGTATCACTTTGGAATTTTTCCAACCTGATAACGTTACACCTCCTCATTGCATATCCTTCTTTTGTGTATATGTATTAAATGGTTTCTCATTTCCTCGTGCCATGGTTGACGTATCTGTTTATTATTAGAGCCACCTTACAAATTGCAGTTAATATTTAGGGAATTCACATTATGTAAGGCTTTCTGATCAATCTCTGTCATACATAAATCTCTTCTTCATCTGCAATGGTAATTGTTGGCTTTTTTTAACATCATTTCTTTCTCATCTGAAATAATGAAAATTTTTCTGTGAATCCTTTTATTTTGTGTAATGATCGAGGCAGAGGCTTTTTCCTTTTTACTGTTGAGAGCAAGTTTATTATGCAATAACACATTCGAAGGTTGAATGATTCTTCATAACGAGAAATTATATTTGTTTCTCTGTTTATGGTTGCTGTTGCTGCTGCTGCTGTCATTGCCGTGGTTTAGCTCCAAGTAGACTCTGACCAAGCAACTCTATGACCTAAGATATTACAGTTGCGATTATCATATACACTTCTTTTTAAGGAATACGTTGTTCTGGGTTCAGTCACACTGCGTGGAACCTTGAGCAGTCCCGGGCCGACCAATGCTTTGTGGGTAGTTTTCATTGGCAGCAACTGAAAGAAGCCTGTTGTATATATGTATATATCTATGTATGTGTATCTCTGTTTTTTACCCCTACCATCGCTTGGCAACCGGTGCTGATTTGTTTTCGTTCACATAACTTAGTGGTTCAGCAACAAACGACCAATAGAATAAGGACCCGACTTTAAAAATGTAAGTTCTGGGGTCGAGTTGTTCAACTAAACCCTTCAAGGTAGTGCCCTAGCATGGCTGAAGTCCACTGACTGAAACAAGCAAAAGTTAAATGATAAAAGATAGATGATAAATAATGTAACTTGAGCTATATTTCACACTCTATCCTTCCTTTCTTTTTAAAGACGACAACGCGAGTCTTGAGAAAGGGAGATTTGGCTATTGCAACGTCAGCTCTTGAATTCCACAGAGTTTTAGTGACGAGAAAAAGCGATTTTGTTCTTGAGTGATAAGTTACTCTAGGCGTTGCAAAGAATCTGCAGTGCCTAGAGTACTTTCCAGTGAACTTTCAACACGATTGTTGTCCGTGAGCAGAAACTGTTATTTCCTATTTGCTTACCCCTAGAAAGTATGAAAAATGGCTAATATTTTCTTCAAACTTTGGTTTTGTTACGATACTTATTCAAACCCCAAAGAATCCCTTTCAACACATGGCTATGATACCACCACCTCCCACTATTTCTGTTCCTGATCAGAGATGCACATATTGCCAGCCACTAAGGAATATGCTCAAGTAGTTACGATCAAGCAACTGACAACTAAATTTGTGGTGTTGAGCAGAATACTTGCTATAAGGATATTTCTGCTTCAACAACTCAGTGCTGAGTTTGAAATGTAATGGAAAATAGGTCAGTTTCAAAACATTGATGTCTAGGTCATAAAAGCAAAGTCTGAAGGAAATAGTAGTCATTTCCTTTGATTTCTAGATAGAAGTAAATAGGAAATAACACTGACCAAAGACAAAAAACAAAAAGTAATAATTAAATAAAAACTTCGTTACACAGTGCTATGGACAACAATAAATCATTGGCTTAGTATTACTATCAATAAGCATTATTGGTCCGTGGTCAATTCTGGAGCCACGGATGTGCAACCAGCTGAAACTTCTATGGCTGTGGAGTTTATTTCAAACCAACAGAAACTAAGAGCTGCGAATCTTTTCTTCATGCACTCGTTCAATGCGCGAAAGTTGTTGATTTGAACAACTTTTGCTATGAGTAGGACAGATTCGGCTTTCAACCGAATTCATCAGGGTCAACTTGTTAGCTTTCTCTCGTTTTTGGTGTCAGTGCAAAAAAGTGAGCGTAATGGAAAAGAATTAAAGGGCTGAGAACAGAAAATTTCTTCTTTACCGTCTTTTTGGAATACCACATGAAAAGGAGGCTAGAAGTGGAAAAGAAATTGCTTCTCTCCAGTAAATTTTCTGAAAGCTGAGGGAATGTAAAGAACATGATTTGTATCAATGGCTCTATTCTCGGCATACAATTTCCTGCAGGCCGGATACCACAACTGGAGAAGGCCTTTGGTAATCAGTTAACTCAAGATATATTGGATTCTCTGATTGGTATTAGTCTCGCTTCAATAAATGAGGTTTCCGTTTTGCTTTTTGTTTTATTTTATGCCTGGTTTTCATTCTCTGCAATTCATTTTAGCGAAGTTTCCTCATTCTTTGCCCATATTAGGACGCAGGACAAACTGTTTAGCGGCATTTCTTCTGGCTTAACGTTCTGCGTTCAAATTCTTCCAAGGTCAGCTTTGCATTTCATCCTTTTGAGGTCGATGAAATAAGTAGTAGTAAAGTACTGGGGTCAATATCATCCGCAAAATTTCAGGCCATGTGCCTATAGTAGAAAGGATTATTATCATTGTTGTTGTTGTTGTTGTTGTTGTTGTCGTCGTCGTCGTTGAGAGCTGGTACAGAACCGTTACTACGTCGGACAAAACGGGCAAAATTTCTTCCTGATTTATGTTCTGTGTTCAAATTCTGCCAAGGTCAACTTTGTCTTCCACCCTTTCAAAATCAGTAAAATAAGAACAAGCTGAACACTGATCGATAAAATTGAGAAGGCTTTCCTCGAAATCTCAGGTCTTGAGAAACAATTATTATTGATGTTGATGTTGTTTTTATTGTTATTACTGTTGTTGTTGTTACTATCGTTATTATTCAACTAATCCTCCTCCCTCGAAATTGCTGGTTTTTTTACTAAATCAGAAATAGTTATTAAGGAGACATAGCGGGCAGGATCGTTAGCGCGCCGGACAAAAAGTTTAGCGGTATTTCCTTACTTTCTAAGTTCAAATCCCGCCAAGGTCAATTCTGCTTTACACCTCTTCGTCGATAAAATAAAAACCAGTTTAACACTAGGGTTCAATGTGATACGCTAAAGCCTTCCCACTAAAACTAGTAATAGTAGTAGTTCAGTTAATGTTATTTCAGTGTTACAAAAGTTCTGCCGACTTCCATGAAGAAGGCACAACAAACTTCGTGTGAATGCAAATAGAAATGCTATGAAACACGATATAGTCTTAATCAAGATCGTTAATAACCTTGTAATTTGTTTTAACAAGGGCCCCATCGAAGTTGCCAGTTTTTACTATAACAACAACTGCAACAGAAAGTGTTTTACGAACAATCATTTCAGTCATTTAAAATTTCAGCATCGTGATTGGTTGTTCATGTGTCTTACCTGAAGTTCCCAAAAGTCGGCCGCTTAAATCATTAAAGTAAACAGCCCTTATGTTGCCTGCTGGGTTACAAGACCAGTAATGCTTTAGCTGTTTCTTCAAAAACATCTGTGAGTGCATTATTACTGCAGGAATCTTCTCGAGAACTTACCATTCTTGTTGGTAAGTCACTTAAAAGTAGGGAATGTTACTAGATACAAAGGGCAGAGGGAGGGCACAGACGCGAGCTGTTTACTGATTCAAGTTTCATCTAATCGGCAGCTGTTTATGTTGCATTAACCGACGCCCACCCAATAAACATTACTTGGATGCCTAATTGATGATATAGTGTACGACGTTGAATACTATAGAGTAGAAGTGAGGTCTGGACATGTAAAATCAGTTGCTCAGTTTCAATTCCCGATTGTAGCACTTCCATTTCAATAGTCGTTAATACTCTCAAGAGGGCATAATAGATAGAAAGATAGATAGATAAATAGATAGATAGATAGATAGATAGATAGATAGATAGATAGATAGATAGATAGATAGATAGTCAGACAAACACAGAGAGAGACAGACAGACAAACAGACAGATAGATAGATAGATAGATAGATAGATAGATAGATAGATAGATAGATAGATAGATAGATAAATAGATACTATAGTTATTCAAGTGTAGGTTGCATCAGTCATCTCTGAAGGTCTGAAATTCAAAGCGATGGATCAGAGAGATAGAAAGAAAACTATTCCTATCCAACCAAATTCAACTGACTAAACACTTCATTTGACACTCTGCATAATCATATCTGAAATATTCTACAATATTCTGGAATAAAATGTAATAAATCAAATTTATTAAAGGTATCAGGTGTAATAGGAAGAGCTACGCAAGAACTACGTCATTGACATAAACATGAATAAGAGAAATGCGTAATTCGTACAACACAGACAATAATCGAAAGTTATTTTCGTCTCACAAGACATAAAGTCGACAACTATAAATATTGTACAACAGTCGTCACCAATGACTAAAGTGAATTCGAAATATGTGCGTTAAAGCAAATTATCGAAAATATAGTGAATGCATGTGATTCTATTATTGTAGCTAGAGAGAGAGAGAAAGAGAGAGAGAGAGAGAGAGAGAGAGAGAGAGAGAGAGAGAGAAGTGTGTGTGTGTGTGTCATTGTGTCTGTCTCCCACTACCGCTTGACCAGTGTTGGTCTGTTTACGTCCCCGTAACTTAGTTCGACAAAAGTGACCGATAAAATAAGTACTAGGCTTAAAAAGACTTAAGTCCTGCGGTCGATTTTTTCGACAAAATGCCTTCAAGGCAGTACCACAGCATGGCCACAGTCAAATGACCGAAACAAGTAACAGATAAAAGATAAAATACATACATATATACATACACACATAAGTTCACGATCCAAAGTAACTTATAGATCTAACATGGGAGTAGTTCCAGCTAAGCCATTCCTATAAAATAAGGACACGAATGGATTTTAAAGGTTCACAACAACTGTTTCAGCAGTACTTTGGCTATTGAGGAATAGATCGATTACATCAATTACATTATTTTAAAAATCCGCTTTCATCAGGTGAGTTTAAACTTAGGTAGAAGATCGGGAGCGACCAGCTTTGTTTGGCTTCGTTCAAGCAAGTGAGCAAATATGAAGAACAGTCTAAATTTAATGGGTTTCAATGTAACCACATGGGGCAGAGGTCAAACACACACACCCACACACACACACACACACACACACAAGTGCGCGCACGCGTGTGTGTGTGTGTATCTATGGGTAAGAACATGTCAGAAAATGGATATAATACATACAGAAAACCTGTGCTCAGTCTTCTGTTGTATTCTCTACTCTCTCATTTGTGTGGTTCAAGTTTGGACTCATCAGATATTTAATAATCTATCCATAAACAGCCGCTTCGGGTCCTACTCTCTTTTATCTGTGATATTAAATTATGATCTTTCGGGATATATACCTATATATAAAGAACTAATATGAACTCTTGCTTTCTTGATTTTCCTCTCTTTCTAATTGATATCTTTTTTCATATACTCACTTCTGTATA
>NC_068998.1:35712873-35717194 GCF_001194135.2 Octopus bimaculoides
ATATATATAGTCAATGCTGAAATGAGGCATAGCTGTTGTATATGTGATCAGTACTTCAAACATCTTTCAAGGTTCAAATATCATTTAACATCTCATGCTAGGAAAAATTAATTATAGATACAAGATGTTAAGCTCTGCAAGGAGCAGATACCCACCATACATACATACATACATACATACATACATACATACATACATACATACATACATACATACACACGTACCTGCACACAAACATAAAATGCATGCACACATATAGATAGATCACTGACTTGATCGGATCACTCGATAGACAGACAAGCAGACAGACAGGCAGGCAGACAGGCAGACAGACAGACAGACAGACAGACAGACAGACAGATAGATAGATAGATTGATAGATAGATAGATAGATAGATATCTTGGCTATTCAATTAAGGTCAATAATATTTGTTGATCGAACCAAGTACCATCTCAACTAAGTCCACAATCAAACCGTGGCGAAAGCTTACTGAAACTGTTGCTGTGACATTTTGTTTGTAAAGTTCATTTTGCTAACGCCTTAAGATTCCAGGGAATTCTAACTTCCTGTTAATTGATGGCAGGAAGAAAAAGATGGATGACAGTGGGGTTTTTTCTACGTTTTCTAATTTTTCTGTTTTTATTTGTACGTCGGAACGTATTATTCAGACAAGTTGCTCTACTTCCTGTCGTTAAATCTCTTGTCAAATTCCTCTTCCGGTCAACAACTCTTTTTTTTTACCCCAGGACATTAATTTTCTCGCTAGCGTTTGTCGCGTGATATAAGCAGAAATAGAAAACTGTAATAAAATTAGGTTCTTTAATTAGTATTGAATAAACACCTATTTTCTCACGATATCTAGATCTTGACTCGCGATCCCTGCGGCTAGATTTATATATTTTATACTTCTTTCCTGTGCACCCATATCGGTGTGATTGATGAAATTCAGGGAAGTATACAGTCCTACACAACACATGTCTCCATCTCAGCTGACAAGTTTTCAGATGATATTTTAGCTGAATGTAATTCGATTACAAATCAAATCGAGGCCAATATGGACAAAATTTTAAAGCATCACTGAACCTGGTAAATATAGGTTTCAATTCATGGTGCAAGGCCAACAATTATTTTGGAGTGGGAGCAAATCGATTACTTCAACCCCAGTGTTTAACTGGTCCTTGTTTTATTGACCCCGAAAGGAGGAAAAATAAAGTCGACCTCGGCGGCAATTGAACTCATATCATAAAGATGGACGAAACACAACTAAGCATTTTGTTTAACGCGCTAAAAGTCTCTGCCACCTATCCGCCTTTGAACCTAAGATTAGTCATGTGATAAAGTTATATAGAAATAGGGTAAACATTGAAGGAAGAGTTAACAACGAAGGAAACATTTAGATTAGTGTTGTAAACCCTGGTTTTGAAGGTGTCAATGACTAGCCATGCACGTATTTCAAGATTCAACAAATAAATTTGTATCATTCACTTTCTGTTAGTGGCGAACACGTATGTATATGGAACTCACGTAATTTTACTGTTAGTAATTAACAAAACAACATAAGTAATTGTTTTTTATTTGGTTTGCTAAATTTTTGATGTGAACTCTAATCAATAAGCCAAATTCTTGATGTGAACAATTAATCAATAAGCCAAAGTGGTGAGCTGGCAGAATCGATTGTATGTCGGACAAAATGCCGAGTGACATTTCTTCCAACTCTAAACGATCTGAGTTCAAATCCCGCCGATGTTAACTTTGGCTTTTATCCTTTCAGGATCGATAGAATAAAGTATCAGCTAAGTATTTGGGGCGTTGTAATCGACTTCAAAATTGCTGGCCTTCAACCTTGTAACAGACCGGCGTCCTGTTCAGGGGGTAAGTTGAAATCTCGGTAACATATACGCCATGGAAACCGATTAACCGGCCTCAGTAGTCTTACTGCTCAAGAAAATTAAAAGCTTTAAAAAATCAATAAGCCACAAATGACTGTGTCTCTACAGAGGGCCGAAAAGAAATTTCTGCTTGGGTGTTTGACCAGATGACGCTGCTGATAATGTTGGTTTCAAATTTCGGTACAAGACTAGCATGTTCAGGGGAGTGGGGAAGTCGATTACATCAACCTCATTGCTCAACTGGTACTTATTTTATCGAAATAACTGAGCAAAATAGAAATAAAAATCATCCTTTTTTTCATAAATAGCTTCTCTTAATGTTTTTCGTTCTGTGGAATTTTCACAGGTCCCACTATTTAACAATATTTTAATATGTCTACAAGAACTCACAAAAACATTAATAGATTGACTAAGCTGTTTTCTTATATATGCTACTAATGAATTTAGAGGCAATGAAATATTTTTGCTCTTGAATAATATGTATAATATGGGTGAATGCACTAGAGATTAGGTGTTGCATCCACGATCACATGATTGGGGTTTCAATTCTTGGACCAGTTGGTGCGTTGCGTTGTGTTCGTGAGCAAAACACTTTATTTCACGTTGCTCTTCGACACTTGACGCGCACCAGTTCAAGTATCATCGATTTAATGGAGGGAGTGAGATTATGTACAGCACACACATTTGATCACTATAAACAAATCATTTGTGCAGGTTATTCAGTTAGAAATTGCTAAACTGCCTTTCTCGGACTACGAGAGACTACCATTACATTAGTATGTAATGCCATCTTAAACCTCCTTCTGTAATTTTAAGCCTCTCTATTTTATTATAATAACCAGCTGCTCTCTCTCTCTCTCTCTCTCTCTCTCTCTCTCTCTCTCTCTCTCTCTCTCTCAAATATTATAAAAATAAACTCTTATCGTTCTCATCTGGCTGAATGAGATATTTCTCAATCTTGTTCGACCAGCAACATTCAGTTGTTACTGCACAGTTCTTATTTCCTCCGACTTTGCCCTATCTAAGACTAATCTAATGTGCTTTTCCGTTATCAAGATGATAGAGAAGGTATGATTCTAAAAGAATCCTGGCTGCTATTTCTAGCTAGTCAGAGCGACTACATAAAACTCCCTCCTTAGCTTGAACATCTGTGTTGTTGTAACTGCTGTTGTGGAAATTGTTCATGCTGTTGATGTTTTTGTTTCAACCATGCACTGTCAAACCACATTTTACCATTTCTAATTTATTATTTTCCGCAGATGTGACAAGGATTTCAAATATGCATACACAGACGCAGGCTTGGCTGTGCAGTAAAAACCTTGCTTCCCAACGAAATGGTTCCGGGTTCAGTTCTACTGCGTGACACCTTAGGCAAGTGTTTTCTACTATAGACTCGGGCCGACCAAAGCCTTGTGAGTGGATTTGGTAGACGGAAACTGAAAGCAGCCCTTCGTACATGAGTGTGTGTGTGTGTGTGTGTGTGTGTGTGTGTGTGTGTGTGTGTGTGTGTGTGTGTGTGTGTGTGTGTGTGTGTGTATTCTGTTTCTCTTTTCAATTCAAAGTAAATTTTGACCGGCCACCTACTTGGTAGCATGGCTTTAAATGAGAGCATCTTGTTTTAACCATCATCCTTTAAATCTTAAGAGGGTCTTGCAGATTTTTATAGCCCCAGATATCGTGATCATTTGTAGCGTATGAACAAAGCATTTGCTTTCTCTCCCGAAGATTCCAAGTTCAACCCTAATTTGCTCGAGACGGGTTGATATGAATAATAGGTATGAGCTGAAAGTGTATGCTGGGTACTGGATTTGTGACTCCTAATCGACGATCCATTGATGTCCTCTTTCTCTCGTATTTTTCTAATCACACTAATGTCCTGAGGTCAAATTTCCACAACAGAACATGTCTTTTATTTGTGATCCCACACAGCAATATCTAGTTAGTTGTGTTGTAACATCGTGGCTGTTTTAATTTTTAAGTTCCACGAATATTCTTTTGGTCCATTGGTTTCAATATAATCAACTACGTTCGTAAGTGTTTTCGATTTTTATTATCCTGTATGTAGGTATGTAAATATGTATCCATAAGGGTCTTCTACGATGTAATAACTGATTACATCGTACAAGAACCATTTTAGCCATCTTAAAATACAAAAGCTGCTGTGTCCATTTTGTAGACATTACGTGACGTTTCAAAAACTTTCGTCGCATTGCTGCGACCTCGTTACTGACATGATACCTATCGCTTTTGTAGCTTTTCTCCCCACTTTTCTTTTCTTTCATATTTCTTTCTTTTGACAATTTGATTGGCTTTGAACTTATGCAGACGTTGTTCACTGTATCTCTCTCTCTCTCTCTCTCTCTCTCTCTCTCTCTCTCTCTCTCTATATATATATATATATATATATATATATATATATATATATATATAT
>NC_068998.1:35717515-35718422 GCF_001194135.2 Octopus bimaculoides
ATATATGTGTGTGTGTATGTATGCATGTATGTATATAAATAAATAAATAGATAGATAGATAGACATACATACATACATACATACATACATACATACATACATACATACATACAGACATAAATACATACCACAACGTAAAATATATTCGCTAGGTGGCCAACTGACGCTATTTGGAGTTCAGTTTGATACCTCTTTACACACAACTTCTAGAGAAAGATTTTTTTTCCAGATATAAAATCCCGCAGAGATTGCATTTCACTTTCTAGTGTACAAAAGAGTGTTAAAAATAAATGTGCACATTTCGTATTTGTTATCTACTGCTTGGTGTAGTTAAACCCTCTCTCCTATCTCTGTCGCTATCTTTCTCTCCCTCCCTATCTATCTATGCATGCATATATATATATATATACACGCACGCACACATACATACATTTGTATATAAAGGTATATATATATATGTATATCTGTATGTTTGTGAACATATATGTGTGGGGGCGGCAGGGGGCGGGTGGTGTACATATATGTGTGTGTGTGCGTGTATACATATCACTAATGAGCGCTAATTATTCAAATAATATTGTTGTATACATTAAATCTGAACGTGCGTAGACAAACAGGAAATATAGAGGATGATGAAATAAGGAGTACCAGGTGCGAAAATATTTGAATATGTGTATGTGTGTGTGCGCGAGCGCATGTATATGCGTGTGCGTGTGTGTGTGTGTGCTGTAGGTATGCGTGTGTATATGTGGGTATGTTTCTACACTTCTCTATATATATATGTATGTAGTATTGTGTCTGGGGAGAAACGAAATATATATATATATATATATGTGTGTGTGTGTGTATGTATATATATATATATATATATATATACACATATTTATATATGTTCGTATATATATAT
>NC_068998.1:35718604-35721468 GCF_001194135.2 Octopus bimaculoides
TATATATATATATATATATATATATACACATATCTATATATGCTCGTGTTGTGAGAGAAAGAGAGGGTTAGAGAGTGCGAACGAATGACACAGAAATACGTAGATAAAGAAATAGATTGCTTCAAACAATATTTTTGGCTTCTTTTAAGAATTTTTGTGCGGAGTCAAAATGGCCGGTTGATTTACTTTAGAAACTATGGCGTCAAAACTTGGCTATTAATCTAATGTATTTATGGTACTCACCTTAACGAACTAGCTTCTATGAGGTTGCCTGAGCTGCTAGAAATAATAGTCAAAGATCCCTAATGTGAGGAATTATAGAATAGTATGGTTGAATGTACATTATATCAGCAAACTAAGCGCAGCGATATGATCACAGTAGAAACGACATTGAAAATAGATTTGACTTGGAACTATAAAACACCAACAATGACAAAACCAACATATTTGTCTTGTTACATGGAAACTAGATCTGAGTAAAGTGAAATTTTTACACGCACGTTTTTTTCTCAATATTTTTAGTGATGTACTATGTATATCAAATAGATATTGGTATTGTAGAGTCAAATGTTAGATAATTTTTTTTTTCTTTTTGATATATCACATGTGATAGAAATATTACGTATACCATAGATATTACTTTTGCCAGAGCTATCATCTTTACCAGAGCTATCATCTTTACCAGAGCTATCATCTTTACCAGAGCTGTCTTTATCAGCTGTGCTTGAAATACCAATGATAGCGGATATACAGATGTTTCATACACCAGGAATATCGAAAGTTAACAGAAATATTAGATATACCATACATATCGCATATAGGGGAAATGTTATCATATGCCAGAGATAACTCACAAGCCAGATATCATACATAGCAAAGATACTATAGATTTCATACATTCGACATAGAAACTATCTTACAGAGTAGAGATGACAACCATACCAGAGATATTAGAAATAGTATATCAATCATGCAAGTAATATCAGCCATGCTACAAAATACCATTCATACCAGAGATATCAACTATACCAAATATATCAACCATAACGGAGATGTTACATGCATCAGAGATATCAATGATACCAGAGATATCATACTTATAATACATCTCAGCCTCTTGATATATATCATATATCATGTATGAGCGGGTGTATGGTATGTCGCTTGCTTACCAGCCACATGGTTCCGGGTTCAGTCCCACTGAATGGCACCTTGGGTAAGTGTCTTCTACTGTAGCCTCGGGCCGACCAAAGCCTTGTGAGTGGATTTGGTAGAAGCTTATCATATATATATAAATCTATTAGTTTCATAATAAGAAACCATTAATATTATATATATATATATATATATATATATATATATGTATATGTTTGTGTTCTGTGTTTGTCCCCACCCCACTCCACCATCGCTTGGGGGGGGGCAACAAAAGAGACTGATAGGCTTACAAAGAATAAGTCCTGGGGTCGATCTGTTCGACTAAAGTATGGTCGCTCCAGTATGGTCGCAGTCAAATGACTGAAACAAATAAAAGAATAAAAGAATAAAAGAATATGTATGTATGCATGAGAATATAGCATATGAAAACGAAAGAAACTCTTCGTTAGAAACAGACTTCACCACCACCATCCATACGAACAATGTACAAATGTCTGTCACAAATTGTATTAGTCATCCTTTGATTCTGAAATTTATGAACATAAAACCTGGGTTTAATCTTCCAACGGTAAATAGTTGCACTGAAACGCATGCGTTAAATCAACAAAATGTAAAGATATAAATTTTAGCCCAATAAAAAAATAAATTCATCGTCAGTCTCCTCACCATTACCACCACTACCATGATCAATACAGTCAATATGGAGAACATGAATTATTTATATTCACAATGAAATCATTATCAAATCTGAAGATTTGTTATGAGTATTATATTAACATAATGCAGTTCACATTTTAAATTCAAATGTCAGCTAAATTTCAAGGTGTTTGATATTTAACAGAACAACGAGGAGGCGCCAAGTATTATGAAGAAAGGATGATTTCTCTCGTAATAACTGTGACTGTTAGGGGAAAAATCGTTTGAAAAACTCTTGCTGTGGTTTCGAAAAATCTGTTAAAGGTGTTGACGACCGTTCACGAACATGTGCCTGTTCTACTACATAACTAAAGGGCATACTACGAAACTAATAGCTACACCTCAAAGGTTATATCTGGAAACAGTTTAGGAATTTGTTTGTGGTTCAAACTGGAATTATTGGCCACTTTAAGACACCTTCACAAGATAGAATTTTCTAGAAACAGTTATTATCTCATATGTAAACATTAAAAACTTTTCCACTTTACTTTCGATTGCTAAACTACTAACACTCTATAAAGAAGAAAAAACTTAATGAATTTCCTGCAGACTATAATTATCTCCATCTGTAATGAAATGACTTGCTTTATAAAATGTTTACTTAATCTATACTATAAATTGCAGTGATCTTGCTTGCTTGATTGATTGATTGAGTGTCGGCAGATTCACTCGAGAACGGTGCAGTGGAATCGCGTGAAATTCAGCACAGAGCGGCAGCATGGTCCGCTCATGTTCAGGAGATTTTTATTGCCCTCCAACTCCCATGGTTACCGAGATAATCGATTATTACTTTTTAAGATAGGAATATCCCATTCAAAGTGGGGAGGGGCGATTTTGTTGCCTTTCCCATGCGCGAAATTTTACGAAAAACCAGCACAATAAAGATTATTTTTTTCCAAGTAATGTGGCTGGATTTGTTTTTCGAAAATTTTAATCAGAGGCACAGAAAAATAATAATTTCAATTTTTTGTGCATTAAAAAAAAAAAGCTATAGTCTTCGCTCTTTCTAATTA
>NC_068998.1:35721518-35722649 GCF_001194135.2 Octopus bimaculoides
GTACATGAACGTCCAACCTATGATTGATCTTGAACAGTTTCGATTAACATTCTTGTGTCGCCAATACAACAACCGCACTACCATATATTTTTCTTTTAAGGTGAGGTTATACCACAAATAAGGCTCCGTGACTACATGGGGCTATGGGTACACACGTGAAGTTAGTTTTACAATATCGACACGCAAAATCCTTAGCATCGTATTGTTTTTGGGTTGTTCTTACTTCTTTTTTTGTTTTTGGAATTTTTATTTTTTTTTATTTTTAGTTCTTTTTATTATTCAAAATATACATAGGAAATAGCCTTTAACCAAATCCACCACACTGCCCGAGTGAAACCGGGAAAAACAGCTAGTAATGTATATATATCATGCTGGCTATTTCTAAAAAGAATGAAATGGTACTAGTATATATGATCACCACTGACTAGAAAATTTATGAGAAGTTTGTAACAAATAAACAAAAATAAATTAAAATAGATAAACGCTGCGTCCTTATTATTATTCCTTAGTTTCAAATTTAGATTTCTTATTCCACCAAATATTAAGAAGAAAGGATGATCTCCTTGTAATAAATGCGACTACTAGGGGAAAACACGTGTTTGACACAAAATTAAATCTACTACAATGCATTCAAAATGAATTTTATAGAATATATGACCAGTTTCCATTCAATGCAAAAAGTAGTAAAACTGCATACAACCATATACACATACATATATGCATATTATTTATAAGCTGCAGGTTACGAGGTAATTCGAGTGCCGTGAGTTTCATGCCCAGCACGTATTCTACATATAGGTATGTATATACATGTGTAGTGTACATATTCTAAGTGCTGACAACTTCAAAGAAGTTATGTCTGTCCACGGTAAGATAACTCTGAAAGTGCATAAAGTGGTTACTCAATAGTTGTTCCCAAAGAGACACGGGCGAAACAAAGTATATTTTATCGAATTAACAATAATGGATTAAATCTTTATGCGCGCATGTGCGCATGTGTATACACATACATATATACATATGCACATACATACACACACACACAAACACAGACATATATATTCATACATACACACATCCATACATACGTATATATATACATATATATATATATATATATATATATATATA
>NC_068998.1:35722760-35724215 GCF_001194135.2 Octopus bimaculoides
ATATATATAGTTAGAAATCACCAAAAAAAACAACAAAAGACGAAGACAGGTGGTTTAGAAAACAAACAGATGTATTAGTATAACGCTCGGGAATTGAAAAAGTCTTTAACGTTTCGAACCTACGCTCTTCCACAGAAAGGAACACAGAAATAAACAAGGAGAGAAACAAGGAGAGAGAAAAATATGTGTAGTGGTTAGCGATCTATCATGGCGAAATATATAATATATAATAACATGCATACGTATAATACATACGTATGCATGTATATGCGTGCGTATGTATATACATATTCATTCATACACATATATTTTATGTATGCTCACATACATACATAGTACATACTTACATACATACATATATACGCTGGCATTCCGTTTCTCCACCAAATCAATCCCTGAGCTCCTGTTTTACACATTTTTACCTCAAACAGCGGAACAAAGTCCTGTGACGTCATATTCTACTATTCCTGAAGTAAATAGGGTTTAACACTTTTCCGAAAAAACTCAGCAAATAATTGCCATTCTAAATATTACTTCTAATTTAATATTGAACTAAGAAAATGATGTTTTATTGGCTCATTCAGAATTTTAATTGTGAACGCATCCCGTAGTACTTTTGTGAACGTCTTAAAGTACTGGTAGCTTATACGCGTGCGCGCACGCACGCACACATACACACTCGCACACGCACACACAGAAACGTGGACACACGCATATACATACACACAAACGCACACACATACACATGAGTATATATGTATGTATACATATGTATACACAGGCACGCACATACATGTGTGTGTATGTGTGTATCTTGTATCTTGGGAAGACCAATACGCCAATAATAATAAACACACGCACTGGTTCAATATCACTTCTTTATTGTTAGTCCATCCGTTAAATATCTAACCAACCGACCAATCGATCGTTTGTTTAATGTGTTGTTTAATGTGTGATATATATATATATATATATATATATATATATATATATATATATCATGAGACTGGTCGGTTCGGCGCTATAATAGAAGAATATGAGTGTGTGTGTGTGTGCATGTAAGCATATATATTAATGTTTATGTACACATACATACGTACGTACACACAGGTATGTATGTATGTATGTATGTATGTCATTCTTCAGCTTTATTTCAAAATTTCTTGCCAAAAGAGAAAGAGCCGGTTTCTATCCTAGGTCCAAGGCTCCTTCACTGGAATTTCAACATCAACAAGGTATTTTTGTTTGTTTCTTTGTTTGTATGTATGTGTGTGTATGTATGTCTGCATGCATGTATGTATATATGTATGTATGTATGTATGTATGTATGTATGTATGTATGTATGTATGCATACATGTATGAATGTGCAGATTTGTATGTTTTACATGTATTCTCATGCATATTGTTGCATATATAGACATGCTCATATATATATATATATATATATATATATA
>NC_068998.1:35724406-35728997 GCF_001194135.2 Octopus bimaculoides
ATGGAGTAACTGCAGATTTCTCAATAGTTCAGCGTAGATATTCTCTTTCTCACTGATCTTCAGCTTTATGTTAACATCCGATGGGCAGCTAGTTTCCACAACTGTGCGCAGTTTCTCTTCTCTATCCCAAATCATTATATCAGGTTTGTTGTGCTTATATTTTATTGAGATCTTCACTGGTACATTCCACCTGTATTCCTTTTTATTATGAGTGGCTATGTCTTCTACCATATTGAGGGTCTTTATTTCTTTGTCCTCGGGATTATCCTTCCGACAGATTTCATTATAGAGTGTCCTAGCTACAACGTCATAACTTATCGGTAGATAATACCGTGATGATATTTTCGGACAAATGCTTATGATGTGGGTGATATCTTCAGTGTGAACTCCACAAAGTCTGCAACGATTGTCACACTTTACGGCTTTACCTGCATCACTATCGCTTTTGTGTATCAGGAACTTGGTTGATATTTCCTCTTCCTGGATTGCAAACGCATACCCCTCAAAGTAGGAGGCAGTAATCTGACTATTGGTCCATGATAAACTGCTTTGATGATCGATGTTACTATTTTTAGTAACGTATTCATGCATAGTCTTCTGCTCATATAGGCTCATCCTTTCATCTGATGATACATTGCGGTAGAGTCGTGCGACTTCATTGGGCATGTATTCTAGGTTATTAGACAAAGAGTGTTGCTCAAGGAGCTGCCTTCCAAGTCTTATGATGTTATCAACTTCATGTATGCAGACTTGGTCAAGAGATGCACTTCGACGATTGATGGCTAAAAGATGTTGCCGAAGGGATATGATGCGACATTCAAAGGAATTTTGGATCGATGCTAAGCCTCTTCCGTTTTGGTTTCGTTTTAGGTAGAGGCGGTCTACATCATTATTTATGTGGAAATTATGTGTACTTTTCAGTATTTTTCGGGTTTTCACATCAATGGCTCGGATCTCATCAAGCGTCCAATCAAGCAGCCCAAATGTTGGTATGAGTACTAGCACTGCAAACACATTCTGGGCCAGTGTTTTATTGAATGCAGAAAGTTCTGAGGTCCAAATTTTCTTTATTCTGCTGTAATAATCTTTAGTGACACGCGTTTTGTTACAAGTTCCACTGTAAGACACCTGTAACATTCCTCGTCAGATATCGGGGAAGCAGTCAAATCATTGATGGAGATGTTATTAGTATAGTTTAAAGTTTCCCCCCTTTTCACAACCATATAACAACATCTAACCTGACAAAACTCCAACCCTACATCCTTTGAGAATGTTGTAGCTAGGTCAAGGCTCTTTTCTATTTCATGTATATTCTTTGCATAAAGTTTGAAGTTATCCACAAAAAAAAAAACAGTGTGTAATTTTGGTATTTCTGTTTCCTTGCGAACCAGTGAGATATCCTTCAGACTTCCTTAACATGAATGACAAGGGGTTTACAGAAAGTATAAACAACATCACAGAGAGGGTGTCTCCTTGGAATATGCCATTGCAATACTATATTCTATCAGTGATAATAGTCACTCTTTGTGTTTAATTTCAAGATGGTGGATAACGATGAAGTCAGGTCGGTTATGCTTTGACTATTCTCGCTGGAACATTTGCAAGTTGAAGGGCTTCTAACATCCAAGACTAGGCAACAGAGTCAAAGGCTTTCTTGTAGTCTAGCCACATTGAAACTGGGTTACTCCAATGCTCTTGCACCTCAGACATCACAGTTTTGTTGGTTAACAATTTGCTCGGCACATCCCTAAACTCCCTTCTTCATAGCTGCTTGTTCTGCTGTGATAATGTTATTGGTTTCATAATGGTCCTGGAGGAAGAGGTTTAAACATGCTGTACATATCTTATACATTAAGTTCTAGCATGCAATTGGCCGGTATTTTTTTGCCATGCAATTGGCCGGTATTTGTTTGCCATGTAGGTGGTTCTGCATTTGGGGATCAATTTTGTCTGTGCCAGAACTAATCAGTGTGGTATGCTACTGTTCCCAATGAAAGTTTGCTGGTACAGATTGATAAGATATGGTTGGTAGAATGTTAGCTTCTTGTACCAATATCCAACAATCAAGTCTCTTCCAGGTGCATTTCTATCCTGTAGTTTCTGGATCAAGTTGCAAGGGTTTCACCATCAATGTTGTATGTCTTGTATGTAATGCAGGAGCAGTAACTTTTTGGGATGGATTTCGTCCAGCCACAGAACATCTTGATTAGATTCATTCTCTTCACTCCAGATTTTCCTCCAGAAGGAGTCTATGTCTTCTCGTATGTATGTATGTATGTATGTATGTATGTATGTATGTATGTATGTATGTATGTATGTATTTATGTATGTATGTATGTATGTATGTATAAGTGATTCAGTGATTCAGTAACTGGAACAGAAACCATGGAAAGAAGTATTGTGAAACTATCTGAGAATTCGTAAATAACTTTACTATCAAGAAATAAACGATGAGTATAACAGTTTTTTGAGTTTTCTTAAATAACTAAAGAAACACTTCAATGATATAATTGTTTTACGTGTGTGGTGTGACTGTCTTTCTATGCATGCATGTGGGCATATTTATTTGGGTGTATGTGTGTGCGTATGAATATATAGACGTACTTACGTATAGGTAAGTGTGTGTGTATTTGTATAATTTTATACTGTTTTTCTTAGATGTTAACATGGTCGGCTACTGCTGTCAATTCTATTATTGCACCCCCTTTGTTCCATGTGAGATTTTTAGCGCTCAAATATCATTGAATTCATTTGGGATTAAAACGTAATAAAATTTTCAGAGAACATTTCTAGATTTATCCTCTATAACAGCAGACTTATGTATTTTCGGTGAATGTTTAACAGCTGAGGTTCCTTGTAACACTGTGATGTTTCATTATCTTCTTCGTATTCCGACAGTTGATGATCATACATTTAACTGTGTAAAGAGACGTCCAGTCACGGAACTCATATGGTTTTCAATTAGTGCCAATCCTCTAAGAGTTTACAGATGATACTGTTGCGTATTTTTCTATTAGGGAAAGAGAGGAATAAAGAGAGAAAAAGAAAGAGAGAGGGAGAGAGGGAGAGAGAGAGAGAGAGAGAGACCAATTTACGTCTAGTAAACCTCGCACGCTTGTTTGTATATTTTTCATTATAAATTGCACTCATGCTGTAAAGTTCGTATCCATATGCTTTGGGCTTCAAGGACTCGTCAGCCAAGATTTGTAGCTCACCTAAGAAAAAGCCAAAAACAAAAGAAACAAAAATTAAACACTAAACTTCCGTTATTTTCCAACTTGATCCAGTATGCGGAAGGAAACGCTTAAGCAACAAACCATAAGAATTAATTGAGATCAAATAGGTGAACCCTGAATATGGATCATACTGTTCGCATTGTTTTTGGTGACTCGTGCGACTACACTGATGTCAAGCCATATTTGGACATACACACGCCTTAAACAACATTAAAGTTTCAGAGGGAGATGGGAAGGGAGAAGAAGGAGAAATAAAGAAAGGGAAAAAGGAAGAGAGAGAGGGGAGGGAGGGAGAAGGGTGGGAAATAGTGAAGGAGAATTGAGAGAGAGAGGGGGAGAGAGAAATTGCTGCTTGGGAGACATCAAGAACTTGTCACCTCCCTGCCAAGGCCTTGCACTTTAGGTAGTCCCCACTAGTATTACATAGTAGTCATATAAAACTATAGTAGCTAACGAGGTGGGGGGATTAAAGTGGCTACACTGTCCGCTAGAAATAGCAGTCAGATCTCTCTCCACCAAAAAGACACCCTAACATCTATACGGAAAAGAAAATAAATGCACTGGATTAATGCTGTACCTGATATATGAAAAGTCAATATGGTCGAAATCGGAACGCTTTTGATCATTGATATTAATTGCTTGAAATTGTTCCGGGTTAAATAGCAACAACGAGACTGAATGGTGCCAAAGAATTATCATCTATTATCGTTTTCACTCGAGCCCTTCTATTGCCGAGCTTACAAACGAACTGAAAAGAATCCAGTGAAGATTATGATATATAATAGTCAAGTAGTGTTAACTTATATAACGTTGGTTATATGAAAAGAGCTAATTAGAATATTATCATGATAAAGAATTGTTTTCTTTTACCGTTTGGTTTGAAGGAAGCGGGTGTTCTATTGCCTTCGCAGGTCCTCCTAGATCAGTGAGATCAACACGATTGATGTTAGTCTCGAATAACTACAAGGTGACAGCTACAGAGAAAAAAGCATGTCTGGAGTAGATATTGGCAGGGGATCGAGCCTCTGAGAGAAAGGACCTGATTGGTGCAGGAGATGAAGAGGTAAACACAATATAGACCAGTGGTCTCAACTTTTTTTTTTTTTATATATATCTATGGACCCTTTTGATTGCTAGGGTGCATATGAATGACGTTTGGTTGTGGATAAATAAGAGGGATCTTTTTCATTAACGAAACACTTTGAAACTTGGAACATCTTTTTCTCTTAGTCTTCTTTAAAAAAAAAAAGAAATCCCTAAGTTATTCCATGTTAAAGTTGTCGTATTTCTGTAATTTCAACCAATCACTGACGTCCATTCAGCCGATATACATTAAGTGCCGACTACATAAACAA
>NC_068998.1:35729082-35730982 GCF_001194135.2 Octopus bimaculoides
AAAAAAGCAAATAAAACGAAGAAGAAAAAAGAAAATGAAAAAAGCAAATAAAACGAAGCTATGGCTTAATCAGCCAAAGGAGTAAATATAAACAACTGAATACTTGTCAGTGATTGGTTGAAATTATCGAAATAAGACAATTTTTTACATGAAATAAATTCGAATACAAAAATATTTTTCTGTTCTATAACACAAAATAGATAAGTATACGAAGTTTGAAAGTCTTTCGGTACCAAAAACACTACGTAAAACATTAATGAAAAATGTGGCCCCGTTTTAAAAAAGATCCAATAAGAGGAATGAAGAACGTTATCATTTGCTCAGGGGTGGACATTTTTGAAGATGGAGGCAAGTAAGTCGTAGATGTGTTGGATGACAAACTGTCAGGGACAAACTGAACCCTGCGGCACACTCGATTGGACAGCGTATGGAAAACCATATGCATTACACTACGATGGAGCGATATGGCAGAAAGCTTTCGATGAAAGAGACAAGAGACATGGAGCCCATGGACAGGCGTCTTAGGTAGGAGAATCTCATACCATACACGGTCGAATGCAGAATGCACGATCAAACCATTTTCAAGGAGGAACAAAAAATTTTATGGCACCACTCATTAAAAGATTGTACTAATCGTTCTGCAAGTGTAGCGTTTAGAGTGAGAAAGAGAGAGAGATCTGTTAGGAGCTTCTGACGTGCCCTTCTTGTTGACCCTACAGGAGGCCCATATTAAGTCGCAGTCTTTAGTACTGCTCCAACGAGTCCAATAAGTTCTGACTGTCACTTTACCTTATGCATATGTGTATGTAGACACGTATGCACTATGCTAAACACATGAACACACAACACACACACACACTATATCCACACTCACACGTACTTACTTACACACGTGCACACGTGTCTGTTTATAAGATATCGCATTACTCATTTTCTGCTAGTTTCGAACCTATTGCCCTAATAACTGGGGTTGCGGTGTCAACGTCTCATTATACGGTGGCGGGGTGGAAGAAAAGATTGAGAGAATGATGATGAAAGGTGGGGAGAAAAAGAAAGATAAACATCACCAACCCATCTACGGTAGTTAATTATTCCAGCTTTAGAAAACGAAGACATAAAAGAATGGTGAGCATCGTCCCCCAAACCGTTCTTCTTATTTTACCCAGAAAAAAAGCCCCAACAAAATCCAGGACTTTAGTTGTATTTCTCACCAGGAAACCATTCTGACAAACGTCTGCCAGTCCTGAACTATTAAGGGTGGGACGTGTACGTAGAGGTGGGTTTTTGCCCTACCCCCTTTCTTTTTATTTATTTATTTCTGCTCACTACCTCCTTTTAAGTATATATTCGTGGGTGCCTTTAGGAGGTATCCCAACCATTTCTGCCGATAGGGATATGTGTTTGTATGTATGAATATGTATGTGTGTGTGCGTTTGTTACGCGCGAACCTATGTACGCATATTTAAGTATACATGCGAGAGTAAATCCTCATGCATATATGTATACACAATCATACACACACATACAAATACACACACATATATATATGGGTATGTATTTGTGTTAGAGAAGTAACTGGTGGCGGCGGTGGTGGTAGTGGTGGCGTTGTCTGTCCGCCACGCAGTTGATCATGCCAGCCATGTGATAGCAGTATAAACAGCGCATGGTTTAAAGCAGCGGGAGGGCTAAAGAGAAGAACCAAGTGGAATAGGAAGAAAAGGTGTGATGGTGGGGGTGGGGGTGGGGGAATTTTTGAAAAGGGGAGGAAAGGGCGGCAGGAAAGAGATGATGATGATGATGATGATGATGATGATGATGACGACGACGGACGATGATGAGGATGGAAAAGGATAGTGAAGAATGAAAGAAGTCCCATCAACAGCAACAACATTAATTATAG
>NC_068998.1:35731997-35732568 GCF_001194135.2 Octopus bimaculoides
TCTATCTATCTATCTATCTATCTATCTGTCTGTCTGTCTTTCTGTCCGTCTATCTATCGTCCCTACTGGATTTTCCAATTAAGCAGCGCACATTCTTGGGAGTAAATAAATAAACATAGATAGAAAAAAAAAGGAAGAAAAGAAAATAAGAAATAAAAATAACAACAACAAAAACAAAACAAAAAACGTTACCTTAATTAAACAGCACGGCACAGCTGGCAATTATATAGTTCAGGGTTCGAATTTCAGTCGCGGACCTAACACCTTCAGTTTCACCTAATAGCTTTCTTTCTTTTTTTCTTCCTTCCTTCCTTTCTTTCTTTCTTTCTTTCTTTCTTCCTTCCTCTTTTTTTTTTTCTTTTTGTTGGTTTATTTCTGTTTCCAATTTTTATCTTTGATTTTTGTTTTTATCAATTTGTAAACGTCAATCAATAGAATCCATTTCCTTAAAACTGGCCAAACCGATCCAAAAGATGGCGAAGCGGAGGGGAAACTGGGCAACAGGAGACTACGGTTTCGATTACGAGAAGCTACTAGCAATTAATTATTCTATTTTTTACCCTTTTTATGT
>NC_068998.1:35733154-35738961 GCF_001194135.2 Octopus bimaculoides
GAGCTAATTACCCTAAACACTAGGCCACACACACACACACACACACACACACACACACACACGCACGTACGCACGCGCACACAGAATACATACATACACTCACACATATGACGGGCTTCTTTCAGTTTCCGTCTACCAAATCCAATCGCAAAGCTTTTTCAGCCCGCGGCTAAAGTAGAAGGCACTTGCTCAAGGTGCCGCGTCGTGGGATTGAACACAAACTACATGTTTCGGGAAGCAAGCTTCTTAAGCCCTCAACCTCCGCTTAGGAGTAAAGAATTGTCAGAATATGGGTGAGAGTCCTGATTAAATAACTAGTCACTCAACAAATCAAAGAAAAAAGCTTTTAAACTCTTGACCAACTAGAAGTAGCAGTTAAATTACCCCCAAAAGCACTCTTCCAGCTAAAAAGGAATGTTGGATTATGTGATCTCGAGTTCCTAACTTGCATACAAAGTGGAAGAAGAAGGAAATGGTCACGACTGGATTGGTTTTGATCATAATCTGCTCGATCGACGATACTCTGGAACACCGTAAACACGATCGGCAAGATGAACATGAAGTCCTTATTTCGAGGAACTTGATGAAGGTGGAACTACCTCTTAGCTACTATTCCTAGGTCTACTCTGACC
This sequence comes from Octopus bimaculoides, assembly GCF_001194135.2. NCBI lineage: Eukaryota > Metazoa > Mollusca > Cephalopoda > Octopoda > Octopodidae > Octopus > Octopus bimaculoides. Next base: position 35,733,787 of record NC_068998.1, read on the forward strand.
CGGTGTAGTAGCACCCGTATATCCACCTTTGGGCTAATTAGCATTTTATGGCTTGCCTACCTATGCATTTGAAGACTGGATCCAGCGGACTCTGCGGAAGAAACCTTCATGGTTCAACAGAGGCGAAGGCAGTATCTGCAGCAACGTATTGTGGAGTGCACAGAGCAAGATGAGACAAGTAAGACATCTTGGGCACCCGCAGTATACATCTCATTTCCCGGTTATCTGGACCTGGTCTTGCCACGGGGTTGAAGATGGTCACGACCAAGACCGAGAGGTTGACGCTGCGCAACTCTTCTTCACTCTAAACAAAGTCATTGCGAAAGTCATCAGTCATGCTTAAGGATGACTAGATAGTCCTTGGTGAACGAACAGGATACATATCACGAAGTGTCGAAATTGTGATGATATCTAGTCGATAACTGATGAAAGACTGAGCATGTTCAAGGCCATTGTGTGAGTTTATCAGGGTTTTTTTTTCAGTGTTCTCTTTTGTTATCACCCTGTGCGACATTATCATTATTACTGTTGTTATTATTATTATTATTATTATTATTATTATTATTATTATTACTACTACTATTATTATTATTATTGTTATTATTATTATTATTATTATTATTATTATTATTATCATGGTGTGTGTGTGTGTGTGTGTGTGGGTGTGTGTGTGTAGGTGTGTGCATGTGTGTGTGTGTATGCGCGCGCGTGTGTGTGTGTGTGTGTGTAATGTATGTATATATGTATGTATGTATGTATGTATGTATATATATCTATGTGTGTCTGTCTTTGTGTCTGTCTTTGTCGCTCACCACCGCTTGACAGCTGGAGTTGGTGTGTTTACGGCCCCGTAAACTGGCGGTTCATCAAAAGGACCGATAAAATAAGTATCAAATTTTAAAAAATAAGTCCTGGAGTCGATTTCTTCGACTAAAACCTTTCGAGGTGGTACCGCAGCATGGCTACAGTCATATGACTGAAACAAGTAAATGATAGAAGATATACATACACACGTAACTTCATCATTGTCTGCCAGCACTGAACAAGTTTTAATGAGTCCAAAACAAATATGAAATTGTCATTGTACTACACGTTGCTCACATTTTATTCCTAATTAACTCTTATTAATTAAAATCTCAATGTTGCCTCCCATTCTTTTCATGGCTAGAATTACTCATTAAGCTAAGAATTTTAACAAATAAAAATGTCTTGCCTCACTGCATTAAGTACTTTAGCGCCAACTTCAGTATCTGGATTTCATGCAGTGTGCACCCCTGGGTGTTTTTGTCAAGTACCTTAAAGAAACAAATGAATATGACTAATAGTTATTTAAGCTAATGTAGTCACTCGATCAGTGAGAAATAATAGCTACATTTCACTCAAAGCATACCAGGATCATCTTAGAAAGAATACATTGGCTAATGTAATTATAAATGCACTGTGAATAAAATATAGGATCGGATGATCTTATCAGGAAGGTCTTTGACCATAAATATGCTTAATCAATGCTGATCTGGGGTCAAAGAACAACTACAATGATTTACCCATATTAAGATAAGACTCTCTACTTTGGGGATATAAATCAAATCTGAGTTGGTTGTATATTTCATTACTTACACACAGTAAGCGCTAATATACCAATTATATATTTGATTGTTTTCAATTAATTATAGCTCCCCCTCTTCTTCCTGCTCCCCTCCAAGTTATTTAAACTAAGTACAGGAAATCACTATTTCTTTTGTTTAAGTCATTAATGGAAGCAAAATGATGTAGCAGATAACACCTAATTGAATTAACAGATCATGGGTAGTCGTTTGAAATACGCTACAGATGCCAATGAGACATAGAAGAATAGTGTAACACTCGAAAGAAAGCTAGACGTGTTCTGCCAAATATGCGTGAAAAGGATTCTGAGAACGTACTGACAAGATCGCACAGCCAATGAAAGAGAGCCAACATATGAACACTTAACAAAATCGTCAGAGATCGAAGATTACAAGTATTGGGTCATTTACACTGGCTACAAGAACAACGCCATTCTAAAACAGCTTTCAAATGGACACGATCGGAGGGGAGAGAGGAAGGCCGAACACTACATGGCACTGAACATTCATAACCGACTCTAGGGAGGGGCCAATATCACATAGTTCATTTATTCACAGCTGGTGTTTTTTTTTTATTTCTTTCTTGATGATTCGGTGTTATTATTGTTTAATTAAATAGCCGGCAAACTGGTAGAAACATTAGCAGCATTTCTTCAAGGCCTTTATGTCTTGAGGGCGGCGAGCTGGCAGACTCGTTAGCACACCGGGCAAAACGCTTAGCGGCGTTTCGCACGTCTTCACGTTCTGAGTTCGAAGTCCGCCAAGGTCGACAAGCACCAGTTGAACACTGGGATCGATGTAATCGACTTGTCATCACTTTCCCCAAGCTGCCCTTGTGGAAAAAAAAATTTGAAATAATTATTATTATCGTTATTTAGGCGGTCAGCTGGAAGAATTATTAACAGACCGGGCAAATTGCTTAGCAATATTTTGTCCGTTGCTACGTTCTGAGTTCAAATTCCACCGAGATTGACTTTGCCTTTCATCCTTTCGAGCTCGATAAATTAAGTACCTGTGAAACACTGGGGTCGATGTAATCAGCTAGTCCCCTCCCTCAAATTTCAGGGTTTGTGCCCTTAAAAGAAAGGATTATTATCATTATTATTGCTTTACTTCTCTGAACGCTCAGTCTTGTTTGTTCTGGTAGATTCTGTGAGAGCGGACAGCAGCCTTCTGTCAGAGGTCTCACAGGATCTCTTTCCGGACATTATAAGCTTTGATATTTGGTTGTTAATTATCGTGGGAGACATTCAACGTCCAAGTACCAATCTCAAAATTCCAAAGAAGTGAGATGTGATCCATTTTCAAACACTGGAGGTGGTTTGTGTCCCCACTAGTTTTTATCATGGGGCAAGTTCAAGTCTTTGCGAAGTTCAGGTCTTTGCAAGCTTTCTTGACAATAGAATGTGATTTTTTGCTGCTTTCATGTTTGTAGCGCGGGCTACTAACCCCAAGATTCCGAGTTCGATTCCATGTAGTGACCTGAATAACAATAATAATAATAACATCTAAAAATACTTTAGGAATGAGAACCCAGGTTCGAACTTTCCCCAAGACACCTGATGAAGGCTTGAGGGTATATTATTATTATTATTAGTATTATTATTATCCAGTAGTCTTATTTTTATCACGTACTTTCAATGCACTACCAAGCACAGCTCCGTGTGCCTTGGGTATGTGCTGTGGTTTGTTGAAGTGTTCTCATTTTTACTGTATTGAAAGTGTTTTACGTGGGATGTGCGCGGTGCCTAGTAGTGCTATTTTCTCTATGTTATATATACTTATTAGTCCTGGTGTTTTTGTTATGTATTTGTCTGAATATTTTTTTATCATACCTAATGCGCCTACAATAACAAGAATTTTTCTGTTTAGACTCCACATTCGATTTAACTCTATATGCCGATCTTTGTATTTTGAAAGTTTCTCTTTTCCTTTTAGAGAAACATTGTCATCTGTTGGTATTAATACATCGATTAGAAAGTATTTCTTTCCTTGATGATCTCTGACAACTATATCAGCTCTATTGGGCATAATTTCTTTATCTGTGTGTATTGGCATATCCCAGAGTATGGTTGTTTCCTCATTTTCTGTGACCATTTCTGGGGTGTGTCTATACCATCTTTTTTCTGTTGTTATTCCATAGTGTTGGCATAGCTTCCAGTGTATACAGATCCCAACTCTGTTGTGTCTGTGAATATATTCCTTCTTAGCCAGGACTGGGCAGCCAGAGACAATATGATTTATTGTTTCTTCTCCATCAGCACATATTTTACAGTTACTTGTATTTCTTTTCACTACGTGTTTTTGGTGATTTCTGGTGGGCAGGCTTTGATCTTGTGCTGCAATTAAAAATTCTTCACTCTCTGCTTTGAGTCCTGAGCTTCTCAGCCGTTGTTCGGATTTTGCTTTGTCTATTTCTTTTCTGTTTAGTTTAACTCAGTATTTGCCATGAAAGGGCTTTTCTTGCCATTGTTTTATCATGATCCGTTGCTGTTCCAATTTTAGTTTGGATTTCAGTTGTTTTACAGCTTTTGTTTTTTCTTCTTTTTTTCGTAGCTGTTAGGTACTATGACTTCTTTTTGTATTTGTCAGCTTCATTAAAGACTGGAAACTGTTTTTTTTTTGTTTTGTTCGTATTTTGTGGCTATTTGCATTAGTTTTCCTTGCTTCTGAGGTAGGTATTTATGTATTTCTGTAGTTATTTTGTAATAGATTTCTAGCTGTATAAGGCCTCTACCACCTTCTATACGTTATAATATAACCTTTCTATGTCAGATTTTGGGAGGTGCATCCTAAAGCCTGCCCACGGACATATGGCGTAGTGGCTAAGAGCACGGGCTACTAAGCCCAAGATTCCGAGTTCGATTCCAGGCAGTGATCTGAATAATAATAATAATAATATTTTTATTAGTCACATCGAAAAATACCTTAGGAATGAGAACCCAGGTTCGAAACTTCCTCCAAGACTCCTGATAAAGGCTGGAGGGTATATCAGCCGAAACGTTGTGTTAACAACAAACAAGACGAAGACAAATATCCGTCAAAATGTAAATAATGTAAATAATTATTTTTCTTGTTTTCCTGTCTATTTTGATTTGTTCATTTAGAGTCCAGTTAAGAATATTGTATCTGTAACTTATAACTGGGACGGCTAGAGTGTTGATATTATTGCAGTAAAGGCTCTGTAAATTGTAGGGAGACAAGTAATCGGTCTGTAATTTTGTGGGTTTGTCGTTTCGGTGGATATGGGAAATAGGATAGTTTTCCCTTCCGTGAGCCATTCCGTGAGGCATTGTTCTGGCCTGCAAGTATTTCGCTAAATTTCTCAGTCAGCTTTTTATGTGTTCCTGCTAGGTATTTTAACCAGAAGTTGACTATCCTGTCGTGCCCGTGCCTTCGACTTGCTTAATTTTTGCAGTGCCTGGGTGACCTCCTCAGTTATCATAGGGGTCCAGAGTTGTTCAGGTGATGTGTTCGTTGTTTTGATAGATCTTTGCTTAGGTTGTTCCTTCGCCGACCATATTTCTTTCCAAAATTCTTCCACTTCTTCTGCTGTTGGTGCTGCATTGAT
>NC_068998.1:35738971-35740316 GCF_001194135.2 Octopus bimaculoides
TCTTTTGGGGTTGGAGCTGAACTGTTTTCTTTTTTGTTGTTCAGAGAAACGTTGGCGTTCCTCATACAGGTGGATTGTTTGTGCTTTGGCGAGGATATCTTACTTTGTCGGTTCCTTTACCTCAGGTACACCTTGTTCTGTAATTTTGTATTTATGTAGTATTTTTCTTCCTTTCTTGTTGCTTAGTACTGTTGATTGTCTACTAGTTTCATTAAGGATTGACAGATCCTTTCTCTTATTCTCTATTTTTTCTGGATATCATTTATCCACAGGTTTTGTTTGGGTAGTGATTCTCCTGTTTAGATGGGTTTTAGTGAGCATCAGCTTCTTTTGTGGCCACAAAGGCTATTGCATATATTATATCATTTAGCCTGGTCATATTGGCATTTGTTTCTGTGGCTATAAGTTCTGTGGCGGCCAGGTTCATGCTATTTTTTATTGATGTTTTATTATCAATTTTAATTTTTAGAGTATCATCAATCATTAGTTTCACCTCTGTTTCCTGGTTTTAGATTTGTTTCGTATTCCCTCCCGTTCATATTTTTGTCTGAAGTGCTCTGATTTGGTGCATTTTGCTCATCATTATACATTTCTAAGGTTTGAACTTGTTGTCTTTCGTTGTTTACTTCGTTTTTGTTGAACATGTTACGTCTGTCTTCGTATTTTACAGTCCCAGTGCTTATGATATTGTTTGGCATTGCTGTGTGGTTACTATCTACGTTTTCCTGATGTATTTTTCCTTTTAAGTGTTCTATTTCTGATATTTTTTTGTTTTTTGTTTTAAGAATATATCTCCGCATGTTAGCTAGTTTATTAGGGTTCATTGATGTATCCGAATCTTTATCTAGGCTATTTTTTTTCTAGATTTTATGTGTATATGTTTTCGTTCTATGTGTAGAACACTGATGTAAAATAAGCGTGTAGGATTGAAATATATTCCTCACGTGTTCATTTATGCTTTTTTGATTTTATTTGCGGGACAGGAGGAATAATGTCCGGCCCTTTATTTTGTTGGTCATCATTTTCGTAGAGTGCCGATCCGTTCATTTCTGGTGTTAAATGGTTTTGTACGTGTAGTTTTTCGTACTTTTTGTGTAACAAGTTTAAAGTACGTACTTCCAGTTTGTTATCCTTGGGTTGAATAATACGGATATTATTTAATTTCTTTTTCTTTTTTTTTTTTGTGCATGATGGTTGGGGACGGAAATAGTCTGATGTTGATTGGATCGTAATGTGGCGAACATGTTTACACGTGTTGTGCGGGTGATGGAGATGATACACAATTAAAATACATCATTTCATTTGGAAAATAGAAATAAATTTTAATGAGTATTAGTCTGATATA
>NC_068998.1:35740810-35744373 GCF_001194135.2 Octopus bimaculoides
CATATTAGCATCTATCCACCCTTTCATCCATACAACCATCCATCCATCTATCCATCCATCCATCCATACATACATACATACATACATACATTCATACATACACACATTCAAACATACATACATACATACATACATGCATAAAGCTGTGCTGACAACTCAAGAACATACATACACACGCATACATACATGCATACATACAAACATCCATACATATTTACGTACGTACGACGTATTCACATATGTATATATGTATGTGTGTTTATATGTATGTCCGTATGTGTGTGAGGGAGCTTTGTTGCATTTAACGCGAAACTAGGCTGAGTCGACAAAAAGGGACAACAAAGGTATCAAAAGTAACAATGGTGTTTGTGATACAAAATGGCAGCAAACAAACGTAGCTTGTTTATCGGTATGTTTACACATGGTTCGATTCCATTACGTGATCCCGTTCACTTTTTTTTCCACCCCATTCTGTGCATGTGAATGTATTTAAATCTTTACCATCCATATTATATCACTCACACACACTTATACACACACACACACACACACACACACACACACACACACACACACACACATTAAGTTTCCGACCACAGTCATTTTCTGGAGGTCTACTGAGGCGGTTCTTTTAAGAAACAAAACAATGTAAGAAAAAAGGTTTACAAAGACGAATTCGTTCAAACAACAAACAATTATTTCCTACATATATTTTGTAGTGTGTGCATTTTCTTGGTGAGACTTAGAATTTGTTGTGTACTTTCCATGTTGTTTTGGGTATATCATATTATGTTTACGGAGTTCGTTTGTGAGAAGTGTATCCCTCGGCTGCAATCCTTTGGGAACGTGTTATACTCCACCGGAATGTGTTCCGAATACTCTGTGTGCTTGTGTGTGTGTGTGTGTGTGTGTGTGTGTGTGTGTGTGTGTGTGTAAGTATAGTGTGTGTATATGGATATGAATATCTGTATGCATATCTCTCTGCATGTATATATATATATACATATTCTTTTTTTTTTGTCGAAAAGGCATAAAGAAAATGAAAGGAGGCTGATAGATAGATAGATAGCTAGATAGATAGATAGATAGATAGATAGATAGATGGATGGATGGATGGATAGATAGATAGATAAACTTCATAAACTTTAATCTCTAGATACTGTGTATGACACGTGTTATTAGTCCCAACCATCCTTTCAATTATTTCTTTACTAACTTTATTTTCAACTGTATTTATCTAAAACATATGTAGGCAACGTATTCGGTACACAAAAAAACAAATTTGTGTGTCTTGTGAGATTATTTGTTACTTTATAAAACATGTTTTCCTGCCGGCGATAATTGGAAGGTAAACATATATACGCACATGCTCGTACATACATAATACAAATATACGCATATATACAAACACTCGCATATTCTTTTATACAAACATACATAGTCATATGTGTAAACAACTGAGAAATAATTATCAGTTATAATAAATTTAAAACAAATATTGCTTTATTTTTAAATCGCTAGAAATGGCCTCTCTTTGAAATATTTTGTTAGCGAAAGCTTTCTTCCGACTGACTTGGTCCTAGTTACGCTGCATTTACCCCCCACTTACCATTGTAATGACATGTTTGTCTATTAAAGACATCATCCATATAGTGTCCTCGCTGCAGGCCACAAACTAAGCAGTATTATCAAGTCCTTCTTCCCCAGACCGTTGTCCCTCTAGAATCCTCTTTCTGTGTGCATGTTTTTCGCGCAGCTGTCAACTTTTAGTCGTTTAAGAGGAATATAACCTCACCGTTCTCGAAAGGCAAGCGAAGACCATTCTTCAACTTCTTCTTTCAAACTAAACCAATAAATCATTTTGTTTTATTAATTATTATCGCCAGAAGCAGTATTAATACCAAAAGGTAATCGTTATATCCAACTTAACATAGATGTCTTGTTTCTAACAAGACACGCTAAATCCTGCGTTATTAGCCTTGAGAGATTCTCTCATATAGGCGCTTGGGACATAAAAGCACACACATAGATCGTAGCAGGTTAGAATTGTCTCTCATAGGCGCCGGAATTTCTATATCGCGTAATTTCACTCTAATGGAAATCATAAGTAGGAAGCGTTTGGTCATCGCACGCCAGTTAAATCCAGCTGCTATGATATATAGAATATCAGCATCTTTTCAGACACTGATGTAACAAATAGCCAGTAGGCTTAAACCTCTCGAGGCTATTAACGCAGTATTCGTTGTTCTAACAAGACAGCCACGTTAAGTTCGATATAAAAATTGCTTTATAATTAACTAAAAAATGAGATTTTAATCCATTAGGACTAGAATTAGAGATAGCATTCATTAGACAGACAATGAGCTTTCTAATTCATTATTTATTGTAACAGTGTCTGCTCATCAGTTGTATGTAGGACACTAGAGATGATGGTACGAATGAAATACTAGAGTGTACAGTCAGTGCAGGAATTCGACATTTCTCATTTTCTCGGTGGTGATACAATTTTCAATGCAAAGGGGTGGGGAGATTTCTTAACACTGTAAAAGAAAATATCTAAAAATCGTAGTTGCTCAACTTATTGAATCGTGCTGGACTGGAATAGCGCCAGAATAGAACCTCTAATAGAATATGGACTAGAATAGCGCCAGAATAGAACCTCTAATAGAATATGGACTGGAATAGCGCCAGAATAGAACCTCTAATAGAATATGGACTGGAATAGCGCCAGAATAGAACCTCTAATAGAATATGGACTGGAATAGCGCCAGAATAGAACCTCTAATAGAATATGGACTGGAATAGCGCCAGAATAGAACCTCTAATAAAATGGAAGAATCAAGGGGGACATTAGTGACGTCAGTTTCTTTAGTTTGCAGTGTTGTGTTCAAATATTTCCTTGGATTAGGACTATGAACCAATCTCTGGGTCTCTGAAAACGGTCATGAGTGCTGCTCTTCCATTTCTGACTAACATATGCAAAATGAATAAATTAATAAATATATAAATAAATCGCACTGAGGTCGATTTCACTGTCCATTCTTCCAAGATCGGTAAATATAAGGACTAGTCACTCCGCTCCTAAACGTGTACCTTTCAGTCTTCTTTCTTTTTTTTCTTTAGTCTTTTACTGCTCTCAGTGACTAGCTAGTCTGTAATCGTTCTGAAGCTCTGCTTTCAAAGTTCATATCATCTCCAGCACAAACGACCGTGAAAGAAAATCCGGGAACTCTAAGCGTCAAAGGGGAGAAGTATACCAGCTACATACAGTAATATATATGCATATATGTATGTATATGATACATATATGTACATATTTATACACACATATATATGCTTATATATATGTGGCTGTGTGGTAAGGAGCCATGTTATTGGCTTCCCAATAACATGGTTCCGGGTGCAGTCGCACTGCGTCGCACCTTGGGCGAATGTCTTTTACTGTAGCCTCGGGCCGACCAAAGACTTGTGAGTGGATTTGGTAGACGGAAACTGAAAGAAGCCCGTCGTGAATATATATATATATGCGTGTGTGTGTGTGTGTGTGTGTGTGTGTGTGTGTG
>NC_068998.1:35744860-35747424 GCF_001194135.2 Octopus bimaculoides
ATATATATATATATATATATATATATACACACACACATGTACATGTGTGTGTATATGATACATATACGTACATATATACGTACGCTCATATATGTATGCATATATATGTGTATTCCTTTGACATGACTCGCCAATACAAAGTGGCTTATAGGCGCTGAAGATTCCAAGGAAAGGAAACCGACAATAAGGTATTCAATAAGTTTGCAATGAGCATGGAAATCCCTTCCGTTGCGAGAGGAATAGGCTTGATGCATGGAACAAATACCTTACAAAATTGTTATGTTAGGGAACGCAAGCCGAAGAGCTATTACATTGTGACTCAGGAAACAACAATGCACACGAAGTGTCCACCGAAAAATTTCGAGATATCTGAACTCCTTGTCATGCTCAAGGAGGCAAGTGGCTTAAGAAAGAACTGTGGTTGCATTGAGCAACTTCACACGTTGAAACGGATACTGGAGATCTGCTTTGAAAGGCGTCTCCCGATATTTGCACTGTTCATAGACTTTCGAAAAGTATTCGACAGAGTGAACAGAACTGCTGTGTTTACGATTCTTGAAAAGGCAGGGATACCATCGAAAATAACATCGGCAGTTAGATGTCTTTATGAACATCAAACAGCATATGTCCTTGTTAATGGGAAACAGTCCCCTGGCTTCACTGCTCAGAGTGGAATTTTACAAGGTGATACCTTGGCACCTTAGCTATTTTTGATGGTTATGGATCATATGATGAAAGCTGCAACTCATACGAAGGATGGAATTCGAATATCAGAGTCACATCAGTTGGCCTATCTCGCATTTGCAGATGATATTGTTCTCTTTGCTCTTAGCCTTATAGAAACACAGAACTACTTGGATCGTGTCATGCGAGAAGCAAAGACTGTGGGGCTAGAAATAAACGAAAGGAAGACAGAGGCGTCGTGGCAAATGGAAAGCAGCTATCCAGATGAATCTACTTACCTTCGATCAACTATAACTGATCTCTCTTACAACTCAAACAGTGACATCATAGACAGAAGGAGAGCAGTATGTGTAGCAATGACGCAGCTTCAACACTTCTTGGTCGCCTAACATGAACCCGACAAAGGAGATAAAGATGTACAAAACTCTATGTATTCCGATTTTTATATATGGATGCGAGATATGGGTAAAAAATACGAACCGGCAGAGGGCCACAGTGAATACTTTTCACGCAAGAAACTTGAGGAAAATATACCAGATATCCTATAACGACCACGTTTCTAATGATACATTGTACCAAATGGTTGACAGAGCAAATGTATACAAGGATAAAGGAATGCTGGCTGAGATGGATTGGTCACCAACTGTGACACCCACCGAATGAATGTTATCAACAGTGTCTGATACTTAACACCCTACAAGGTAGAAAATGCGAGAAGAAATGACCAAGAATGACTTACTCACAAACTGTGGATGAATGAATCCGGATCTAAAATAGAAAACAGATGTTCAATGTGCTGTGCACTGAGATTGAACTCGGAATTGCGTGGTTACAGAGTGAACGTTTAAACCACACACCAACGCTTGTGCCTGTGAAAGATATCACTATAAAATCATCAGTGCATGTGTGTGCGTATGTGTGCGTGTATGTACATATATATATACATATATAAATATAAATATATATTTATATTTATATATGTATACATACATACATACATACATGTTTATGAAAGAGGACTGCGCTCTTATATTTTCATTTTCAAAAATATGTTGATTTCTTTTTTGATTTCTTTAAATTAGAACACCAGTTCAGTTCTGAGTCGCCTGAAATCAAAGAAAAGCGTTAATGTGTCATTCCCTTGAGGCTGACACAACAACATGTGAGGTAAAACTACTTTGTGGGAAGAAAGAAACGATATCTTACGACACACGATGATAATAAAAATGGTGGCAAGTGAAGAGTTATGAACTACTGTAGATGAAAAAGCGAGTAAAGTGGAAATGTATTAACCGCCTGTGAACCGGAGATGGTAGAGCAAATAGGGCAACATAGCTTCTTCAAACATACTATATGCAACCATGACACAGAGTCACAATCAATTGAACAGCTCTAGAGATGATCTCTCTCTCGCAAGAACCACGGGTTTGATTTCCTGGCACAGTCATGTTCACATTTTCAATAAATAGCTTACAGCATTTACCGTTCGGCAGTTTAGGAAAGAGAGTTGTCGAACGGCAATGGCCATAAGTTATTTATTGAAAAGAGTGTATTTCGAATAGTCGTAAGAACAAAGAAACGAGTTGGTTCGATTTTCATTCCAAGAAGCCAGGAAAAAACGATGTGGAGTAGGTGGCTTAATTTCATTTCCCAGTGAGAGTACATACAAATACCAACGACTTCCTAAATACATACTTGCTCACATATACATATGTATGTTTGCATGTATGTTTATATGTATGTATGTATGTATGTATGTTTACACGTATATACATATATATGTAAATATGTGTGTGTATGTTGACCGCTAACTCCAAAAGTTTTTTATTCTCTCTCTGTTTATTTCCTCGTGTTCTTTTCTATTGAGCGTAGGCTCAAAG
>NC_068998.1:35747434-35747824 GCF_001194135.2 Octopus bimaculoides
TTTCAAAAGGTGATCGAAGTGAATAATAAATCATAAAAATATATATATAAGGATATTATTGTTTACTATAATATCAATTGTATAGCATGCGTAAATAACCATCAAGGTTATACCATAAGGTAAAAAAAATTAATAATTTATAATTAAGGGGGCTACAAGTGACGCCAGCACGCTAGAAATAGCCACCAGAAGACGACTACAACCACAAATTTTCACTGATACACATCAACTGAAATCGGGGGAATTAGCGTACTGGTGCCACTTGTAGCAGCCTTAATTATTAATTAATAATATGTTACCTTATGGTATTACCTCGGTGGTTATTTAAGCATCCTATACCACTTGATATTATTGTAAACAATAATATCCTTAAATATATTTTTATGATAT
>NC_068998.1:35747903-35750723 GCF_001194135.2 Octopus bimaculoides
AGAGAGAGAGAGAGAGAGAGAGAGAGAGAGAGAGAGAGAGAGAGAGAGAGAGAGAGAGACATACATACACACACATATCAATTAATATATCGAACAATATTTATTATTCAAAATTCAGCAAAGAAATATGAATAACAGGAGAAAAAAGGCTATAGTCAATCATTGGCAGACATAGTTTATTAAGGCTTTCTACTAATTTCCATCTTCAGTCACTAGTTAGCGACATCCCATAGCCTGCACAAATTATGCAGTAAAGGTTCAGTCTAATTAAGTGCACCAAAACCACCCCAGTACATATTTTTTTCTTTTGAAGTCTGCTACTTCTATCGAACTGTCCTTTGACGAACCGCTAAGTTATGGGTATATACACAAGCCAAATACAAACGCGCGCGCGCGCAACACACACACACACACACACACACAGAACACACAAATATACACACACATTTAAATAGATAGATAGATAGATAGATAGATAGATAGATAGATAGATAGATAGATAGATAGATAGATAGATAGACGACTGGCTTCCACGTGGCTTCCGTCCAACAAATTCACTTACAAGGAATTGGTCGGCTCGGAGTTATAGTAGAAAATGCTTGCCTAAGGTGCGTGCAGTGGGACTGAACCAGGTGGTTACAAAGAGCGCTTCTGAACCACACACCCTTGCATGTGCAATTTCTCATGAACTTTACAACCATCAAGTTCACTTTAAAGGTGACATATCATATCAGACCTTTGTCTATAATTGTGTTTTTTCAATGTGTTTGTTTCAGTATATAATAAGCGAAACTGTATCCTTCTTTTGAACGTTGTCTTTTGTTATCATTTCTTTATGAATGAGCTCATCTATTTTATACTTAAAGTGCATCTGGTTTAGATAATAAATGTTTTATATTTCACTTGTATACATTGTACTACAGCAATTCGTTGTATATTCTTTAATGTACTCTAAGTATTTGGATTTATTTACCCATTAATTTTTTTCCAAGTATCCAATGATCACTTAAGGTTGCTTTTTTCTTACGAAATTCATTATGGAAAGCTTCTTTACTGCTGGATAATTTAAACGTATCTGTAACTAATGCTTTAATGAGAAAGGCTATATACTTATCTAGGCAGCTATCGGGGACTTCATGTAGAAACATTTGTTATTATCTTTAGTGTAAACAGATGTGTTATATTTGTGGTAACTATATGAGAATAACTATGTTTCTATGTTAAAGTGTAAGAATAACTATGTTTTCATCCTAATATCTAAGAAATGCCGTTTTAATACGCTGCAATGCAGGAGAATTTTCCAAACCATATTTCAACTAGTTAGCATCGTTAAAAACGTTTATAACAGCCAAGATATAGACCACATAGCGATAGTACGCAATCAATTATACACAGAAAGACTTCTCCTTACCTGAAAATAACTCGTATATACAATATCGAAACCTATTGGGACATCCATTACAACTTCACCGAAATGTTTTCGAAATTTCCCTTCTTAGAACGGGAAAATACTTTAGCGATGCAGATTAGTAGAAGCTTCTTAAGTATACCCTTTGGAATTACGAAAGTTGGAAATATTGCCAACTTACATAATTCTTTATACGTTACATGGTATTGTATCAATAATTCTAGGAAGAAACATGGGGTTTTTGTAAATACATTTTCTACATCAAAGTTTGATAAAACACCAGTACTATTGCTGACATGCATCTTAACATCTATCTACGTGGATAATATGTTGCTCCAAAACCCAGAGAGAATAAATGGATCAAGGTGGAATAAATTATTTACCCGTGACGAAGAGGAAACTTCTAAAATTTTTGCCAGAATTCTTTGCCGGAAATCAACGTTACCAATTAAAAAATACCATTAGAAAATGCACTTTCAGGTAAAATGTACTGCTCGAAACGTTAAGTTATCACCACGATTTTCTTCCGTGCAGCAAACCAAATCATCCAAATTTTGAACAGTTTATATAGTTTAATTGTCGACAAAGACAATCACTAGTTTCTTCGGATCCTTCTGGTTTGCTTTGTAACCAAGATAACTGTAACTGTTGTTTCCTTTGCCTTTTACTTGTTTTAATCATTGGATTACAGCCTTCCGGAGCCCCAACTTGAAGAATTTGGTAGGTCAAATCGATCCCATTATTTATTTTTAAGTCTGGTTCTTATCCTATCGGGATCATTTGCCGAACCGCTAATTTACGGGGATGTACGCAAAACAACGTCAGTTGTCAAGCGGTTGGAGAAGGGAAAGCACAAACACACACACACATACACATAACCGACTTCGAAACAGTTTCCGTCTATCAAATTCACTCACAGGCCATTGGTCGGCCAGGCTGTTGTAGTACAAGACAACTGCCCAAGGTGCCACGCAGTGGGTCTGAACCCGAAACCACTTTGTTACAAAGCGAGCATTTTAACTACGCAACCATGTCTACCCCTTTAGAAACATCTTGTTTGACAGAAGCTGAATAACCACGTCTGTAACCTTTTTACCTTGTCTCCAAGATAAGTTGGAGGAAGATGTCCTCTGCCAGAATACCTGATTAGATTACATGAGCCAGAGTGGATTTCGCTAAAGCGATCAACGACCGGGTGACTGTAAAAACAGGATTAAGTCTCTTAGTCCAGCAACTTGCGATTGTTTTCTCAATCTCTGAGTCAAGATAGAGAGAATTGCTTTCATGCTGGATGCTTGACTTTCTATAAGAGTACATATTCCCGATTATATTTTGTTGAAATCATACACACACACACACACACACAATGTTTGTATATATATATATATATATATATATATATATATATATAT
>NC_068998.1:35752043-35753370 GCF_001194135.2 Octopus bimaculoides
ATAGATAGATAGATAGATAGATAGATAGATAGATAGATAGATAGATAGATAGATAGAGGGGGGTCAGTTGAAAAATTCACAGGCTGCCCAAGATACTCTCATGGAGAGTTACCCAACGAGGCTTATTTTTTTACATAGTTCCCCTTGCAGTACAGTCTACACACTTCTTCCATCCCTTGGTGAAGAAACTTCCAACCTGTTGCTCAAAAAGTCATCAACGGCAGATATGACGTCATCATCACTGCAATTCCGGTTCTCATCCAAGTGTTCTTTTTTTTTATTGGGGAACAGGTTATAATCAGATGAGGGACAAATCAGGAGAATAGGGAGGATATCGACCAGTTTAAAGCCACAGGCTGCAATCGCACACAAGAGCCACTGAAAGCGAGGACTTGTGTGCTGGAGCATTATCTTGATAAAACAAGCCCCTCTTATGTCAGTTTTCCTAGGCATTCGGTCTTGATAGCTTTTCATAACTGCCTCAGTAAGTTGGCACCGTACACATCGATGGTGTGGCCCATTAAAGATAGTCAATAAACACAATGCTTTTGCATCTCCCCCAAAACTGAAGCCATCATTTTCCCTGTAGATGAAACGACCTTAGCCTTCTTTGGAGCAAATGAGGCGGAGTGTTTACACTGCATGGATTGTCGCTTTGTATCTGGCTCAAAGTGATGATAAAGCTAACGTTTACCCTGGCTCAAACAACGTCAGATTTTCCTGTGATGTGATCTGCCTGGTACGCTTTTGATTAAGTTTTAGAGGACGTGGCACCCAGCCAGCAGAAACGCTCGTCATACCAAATTCATTGCGCAGAATATTCTCAACTCTCTCATGCTAACAGCATTGGCTGTTTGATTTGCCGTCAATCGTGGAGAACACGATCAATGTTTTACTCAGTGATGGCAGTTGCAGGAAGTCCATACCTTGAGTCATCTTCAAAACCCTTCCTCTCTTAAATTCAGCTGATCATTTTTGCATTTGATAAAACTGAAGTGTCATGCCCTAGTGTAGCAGCCATGTCAGCATGAAAGTCGTCAGGGCTAAACCCATTCTCTACAGGTAACACCACGCTGCCGAATGTTATCAATTTTCAAGAGAAATCGCCACTAGTTACATTTGAAGTCTTCTTTGAATAGCGAAATGTGAATTTACCTAGAAAGAAGCAATGTAGTTATTAATAAGAAGAGTTCGAATTACTGCATGCAAGATTCCACAGGTCTAGCATCACTTTTTCATTGTCAGCCAATGGACTTTTTAGCCCAGCCTCATATACACGCGTGCGCGTGTGTATACATACATATGTAGATATGTATATATATATATA
>NC_068998.1:35753553-35754386 GCF_001194135.2 Octopus bimaculoides
GATTGGTTTCCGCCAGTGTAGGCCTAGGCCATGTCTAACTTAATAGCACCACCTGGTGAAGCTTTTTAGCCTTATATGGGGCACCATGGCCCACTCTAGCAAAGAGTTATTATTGTTGGAGACATCCGAGTGTAAGAGGTTGGTCCGGGATTTTTTGAAGAAATTTGTCCAGTGAACATTTGAATTTTATGGGATCCGTTTCCGTTTTGACGTATTTTGGTTTGGTATTAAAGAGAGCTGGACAGGCTGAAGTAAAGTAATTGTGACATAATGTTGCTAATATGTACCGAGTTCGATTTGTGTAGTGTGCGGATAGCACGGGGGCCACGTCTTGGATGGATTTTAAAATTGATGCCAACATCATTTGTGCAATATTGGTGGAATATTTTCCACATAAATCAAATGATGTAGCGCTCCCGGCGGTGTTGGAGAGAGTAGAGATTGAGCTTTTTTAGTCGAACCCAATAATCAATGCCTCTCATGCTATCTATCTTTCTTGTTATTTACCTCTGGAGTGCTTCTACTTTCATTACGAGTTGCTTCGTATGGGGTGGGGTACAGTGGGCAACAGTATTCAAGGTGGGGTCGGGAAAAAGTAGTGTAGAGAAGGATGATGGTGTAAGCATCTCTAGACCGGAAAGTTCTCAGAATCCAGGAGCACATCTTGCAGACCAAGTCAACCTTACTGTTTACGAGGGAATTTCAGCTTAGATTGTTACCAACAATCACTCCAAGGTCTCTGGTGTTGTTAGATTACAGTAGGGAGTCGCCCGAGGGAAGAGCATATGGTAATTTCAGAGTTTTCTCTTTTCCAAAGTGGATCAAATCAAACA
>NC_068998.1:35755284-35759812 GCF_001194135.2 Octopus bimaculoides
ATATATATATATATATATATATATATAATTATCTATTTATTTATATACATATATATGCACATACATATATACACATACATACATGCATACAAACAAACATACGCGCACACACACACACATATATACACATACAAATACACACACACACATATATACACATACAAATACACACACACACACATATATATATATATGCATGTGTAGGTGTGAGCATATATGTATGCTTATGTATATATGCACATACGTCATGTATGCAAAAGTTTGCGTAGGAAAGTAATGGCTGTTCTAATATTATGCGACATACTCAAGCTGTTTGCTAAGCAAAGCAAAGCAAAGCAAAGCAAGAGAATGGCTGATTCTATGGCCTACAAGCAATATGGTTCTTGTATAAACGATTATTCAGATGCCCAATGCCGAGACAATGGACTCAGTACAAATGAACAGTTAACACAAAGGTAAAAAGCAATATGAAAACAGACTGCAACAAAAGAATAACAAAAAATCATATAACTACACGATGTTGTGTGATGTAATATATCACGAAGTAATGTAAACATGAAATGTGTATCCTCCATGACATAAATTTTTAGACTGGGTCAGACAAGCACCATCTTGTTCCGTAATGTAACAATGCTTTATAGTAGATATATATGTATATACATGTATATATTATATGTGTGTGTGTGTGTGTAGATATATATATGCATATATATACTGTATGTATGTATCTGTATGAATGTATGTGTGTGTGTGTGTATGTGTGTGTGTGTGTGTATGTATGTGTGTGTGTGTGTAGCGTCACTTTATTCGTTAAAGACAACACAGAATTCAGACAAAATATTCAAGCAAGATACACATGGATATATACATATGTACATACCTACCTATATACATATCTATGCATATACATGTGTGTGTATATACACACACACGCACGCACACAACCACACACACACACACATACATATATATATGTGCAGAAATAGATATTTATATACTCACATATGCACACATACATGCCCGCACTCACACGCACATACACACTCACAGACACACACACACACGTGTGTGAGTGTGTGTGTGTGTGTGTGTGTGCGTGTGTGCGTGCGTGTGTGAATGGGTGTGTGTGATTGTTCTACAAATAATAATATATATTATATCTAAAATGCCTGTAGAAAAAGAACGTCAACTGGGCATGGAGTCTATCTTAATATCAAAATAAACCCCCATACATTAACAAACAGAAACAACACATGGTACTTGCATTAAAATCTCTCTATTGATACTATTCTCCGAAACACCGTTCTCCGTATAATAGCCAATTAGAAGGAAGACAAAAATAACATAAAAACAATAAACATACAGCAACTTCCATGCTATGATTGGACATGCTCAAGATATGTTTACATCAACTAAAGAAAGCTTATATAAAATTATATATACATGCAACCAAATATGTGTGTGTGTGTGTGTGTGTGTGTGTGTGTATGTGTGTGTACATGTGTGTGTATATACACACATACATACATACATACATACATACATATATATACATATATAAATATATAAATATGCATATACATATGTATATGTGTGTATATATATAAATATATATATATGCACACATATACAAATATGTAATTATGCATACACATATGCATATGTGGGTGTATATATACATACAAATATACATATATACATTTAAATGTGCGTATATATACATTGAACACACATTAAAAAACTTTTGTTTATGTAAACGTCACAGAATAAATGTTTTCCCATACGTATACACACACATACGCACACACACACACACACGCACACACACACATATATGCTGGCATTCATATGTGCACGTGTGCACACTGCCACACGCATACACACACACTCACAAGAAAACACTTAATTCGAAATTAAGACAAACATTTGCTAAACACAGAAACAATAACAGCCTTATGATTATTACAAGTCTCAAGAACAACACAATGGTCGGTGTAGAATTAGAAGGAAGCACCAACGAAAGGAGAAAAGAAATGAAAAGAAAATTGAACGCATGACATCATTAAAGTTAAAAGAAATTGGAAAGATGTCACGAATCAAATGAAAGTTTAACTAAATAACGTTATTATTATTAACAATTTTAACAGTAATAATCTGCTGTTAATATGTTAAGACGATAAAGAGGGATCATTTAAATTGGATAAAGGTGTATTCAATGTTAAATACACACAGACACAGCCAAAAAATTCCTTTCTCCGTCTCTCATACATATGTGAGTGCACTTACACGTGGACAACCATTCATAGATACATAGTAACATAGACATGTACGTAGATGCTCCAGTTTGGTCAGAGCCGAGTGGCTGAAACGGGGGTGGGGAAAAAAAGGGAAAAAGAAAAGCAGCCATACGTGTTTTTGTGTTGGGATTTAGAAATTAAAAGAAAAGTTGGATTGAATCATAGGTTCAGGAGCAGGAGATGCAGCGGGTGCAAGCGCACTCGCTGAAATTTTTGTTGGGCAGTGAAAATACTTTGAACACCCTCCTGAAAAACTTCATTCCCACAACGAACGCGCGTAAAAACATTCTTGAAACATTACTTTTCCATTATTGAATTCATCTGGTTTGATTGATGTACAAATACAATAATTATTGTTTGGATATGACTTTGCACTCTGTAAGCAAATTTCGTTCCCGCACTTACGGATTGAATGCATCTTGTAGAGCAGAGGTCTTCAACTAATGGACCGCGGGTCAGGACCGCGCCCTGTATCATTTGGTACGGGCTGCACAGGTAGAATAATGTTCAAATTTTTATTTTTATTTTTGTTGATTATCAAAGCCTACAGAGTGTTTTATTTCGAAACATTATCATTCTCACCGGTACCTCTTTCATGCACTTGTCTAAATCACAGTTTTTTTTTTCTTAAAAAGAAAAACAGTTTTTCATGCACAGATATTTATTATTATTTTTTTTTTACTATGCGCGCGAACACCAGGAGCGTGGAAAATCTGTTTTGCATAAAACCGGTCCGTAGCGCAAAAGATGTTAAGGATTGCTGTTGTAGAATATATTCTTTTATTTGGTGCCGTGATTACATCTTCTCTGGTTGAAATAGCATCGGTTGCTCAGCGAAGACTTTCATGGGTATGTTAACAAAAAAGGCATTGGATGTCACAAGAAAGAACTGCCACACATGCAACGGAGATGTGCGGAGGACCACGGAACTTGTAGACGTTGGCAAATTCCGACTGTTGATGATGACGATGACGATGATGATGATGATGAGGAGGAGGAGGAGGAAGAAGATGTCGACGATGACAACGATGCTGACGGTGTCGGCAACGACGACGACGGTTTGAGCTTATTCGTGTTTGACCCAGATTACTTAGGCCGATGATGACGATGATCAGCATCATCATAATGATCATACTGCTGTTGTTGATGATGATGATAACGATGACGATGATGACGACGATTTGAGCTCATTTTAATTTTTATCCTGATTGCTTTAATTCATTTGTAGGCCATACTGAAGAACAGATTTCTCAACCCCTCAAATTCACTACGTCTACTCAAACACCCATTTTTCCGATGCCTGTATCGATGTTACTCCACACACGCAAGGTAGGGCAACTCACCCTTTTCATACCCTATGTTACCAAATGATTGAGGTGTAGTAACCTCGAAAAGTTCTCGTTCTCAGACAAAAGGAAATCAATACGTAACACATGTTCTGCAAATTCAATTTGTGAAAAATGGGACAGTGAGAGAGGAGACAAAAACTGTTAAAGTTTAAGTATGAAACTTTTTAGAGTCATTACCGTCTAAATGCCATATAAGGGCCTCAGAGAGTGCTTAGGGAGTGGCGAGGAAGGGGTAGGTCTAGCGTCATACTTAAAGATCGTCTGGAGTAGATTCAAGAATAAAAATGGAGTAAATAACGTAATCATATTCATCATGACTTTTATCATCATACTTCACCATTCTGATCATCATCATCATCATCGCCATCACCATCGTCATCATCATTGCTTCTCCTCGTCCTCCTCCTCATCATCGTCATTGAGGTCGTCTTCGTCCACCCTACCCTACCCTCTCCCCTCAACACCACCACCGCCGCTGCCTCGATTATGCTCCTCTTTCATCTCCTTCCCCTCCTTCCCCACCCCTTCTCACCTTCGTCATCATTATATTCATCATCATCATTAGCAATAACAACAGCAATATATAACGATATGTACTTAGGTTATCCAGCATCGTGCGGGGAAAGAGTTAGTTAATGGAAAGGTCTACCTGTATCAACAACAACCACCATCATCATCATCATCTCCAACCATCATCATCATCATCTCCAACCATCATCACTATCACTATCACCACCACCGCCGACACCACCATCATCCTCATCATATCCACCGACACGACCATCACCACCATCATCAATACGACCATCACTATCACAGCTGCTACCACCGCCAGAACCACAACGTCGACCGCCACCACCACCACCACCACCACCACCACCA
>NC_068998.1:35759903-35762030 GCF_001194135.2 Octopus bimaculoides
ACGGTCACCTTGATTGCAACCACCACCACCATCACCACCACCACCACCGCCAACTCAGCCAACACCGCTACCACCACCACCACCACCACTCCCATCACCGTCACCGCCAACACCACCATCACTATCAACAACACCGTCACTATTATCACCAGCGCCTACCCCAACACCACCACCGCCACCACTATCGTCGTCATACTAATAATCTCATTGTCACCGTCGTTGGCATAACCACCACCAAAACATCAACAACATTAACAACAACAGCAATAGCAGCAGCTACAAGAACGACATAAACAACAACAACAACAACAACAACAACAACGTAGTGGCAACAGCATCCTCATCATTGGCAGAAACAGTCGTCACTCACAACCTTCTTCAACATCCGTTAATAACACCCTACAACCAACACCAACACCAACAACAACAACAACAACAACACCAGTACCACCACCCACCACTTATACATCCGTTTGCTTTCTTTCTCTTTCTTTTTTCCCACATTAACATGGAAATAAAATAAATTAGATTGAAACATTGAGAGCAAAAAGAAAAATGATTATATTTTTAAACCATGGCAAAATCTGTTTCCTTTCACTGGGAATAAATAAACAAATTAACTACAAGAAGAAGAAAATAAGTAACGAGAATGGTGGGGGTGGTGGCCTTGGCGGCGGCGGTGGTAGTTGTAGTAGTAGTAGTAGCAGCAGCAGCAGCAGTAGCAGTAGTAGTAGTAGTAGTAGTAGTAGTAGTAGTAGTAGTAGTAGTAGTAAGAATAATAATAATAATAAGAAGAAGAAGAAGAAGAAGAAGAAGAAGAAAAAGAAGAAGAAGAAGAAGAAGAAGAAGAAGAAGAAGAAGAAGAAGAAGAAGAAGAAGAAATAAACGAAAGAGGCGGAGAAACGTTGAAATGAAGAGAAGCACCACAACCATAGACAGTAATACCAGCAAACAATAAACAGCACCAACAAACTGCTAGAGCGGTGATGATGATGATGATGATGATGATGATGATGATGACGATCTTTTCTGCTAAGGGCACATGGCCTGAAATTTTAGGGAAGGTAACACAATCGATTATATCGACCTCAGTGTTCAAGTGACATTTATTTCACCGTCTCCAAAAACTGAGAGACAAAGTCATTCTAAGCGAGATTTGAACTCGGAAAGTAAAAAGCCCGAAAAAAAAACGCCGTAATAATAATAATGATGATGATAATAATAATAATAATAATAATAATTGCCTTGATGCAGTACCAGGCAGTGGCTCTCATGGCTTCTGATTTTAACTGGCTGGAAGCGTTATCATGTACATTGTTTTGTTTTGGTATAATAGATGGGCTACAGCAAATATTCTGTCACAGATTTGCTTGTCAGTTGTTTGGCCTTAACCGGTTGAGCATGTCCCTTAGTGGCTGACGATGTGTGCATCTCTGATCACGAGCAGAAGTAGTGAGGGAGCATCATAGCCATGTGTTGAGAGGAATTTTTGGGGGTCTGGCTAATTCACTTTTGGAAACATGAATGTGTCATTCAACACCCTTAAACAACCCTTATTCAGGAACCTTTTGAGCGGAAAGCGCTACTCAATCTAAAGAAAATTCTAACTAGCCCCACCTGCAAGGTCATGTGATGTTTATCTTGATATGAGATAACCATGTCGTGCACATTGGTTGTGATGGATATGCCTGGTGTACCCTTATCAGACGGATAGTCAAGATGAGTATACTGAGCTTCGTATATTTTACCCCAGTGTGACTTTGATGGCATGCAGTGCTCTCTCACTCAATAATGATAATAATAATAATAATAATAATACACTTCACAGAAGACAGTATCAGAAATATGAGCAAAGCACTTCATCTCATGTTGATCTGTGATCACTTAGACTACTGACGCATGGTATGCTGTGCACCTGTTCAGGCAATTTCGATTCGATGGAGTGAGCTAATGCGCGGCACACACATTTGATCACAGACCAACATGTGATGAAGTGCTTTGCTCAAGAACACAACGCACCACTCGGTCTAGGAATTGAAATCACCCGCTACACACAAACACACATAAATACGTATCTACCTACATACATGTGTGTGTGTGTGTGTGTGTGTGTGTGTGTGTGTGTGT
>NC_068998.1:35762269-35764387 GCF_001194135.2 Octopus bimaculoides
GTGTGTATACACCCAGAACCACGCTAATAGCTTGGGAGTGAAATTTAAGGTTTCCCGGTTTTCTGTGAATCAATTTTGATAAAACTTTCCCCAGCTGGTTTGCACACTTTAGCAACACCATTACTCTGTATAATGTACTTTCTGTTTTTTATTTCAGATTCTTCAGTTTTGTGGGTTAACCACGCTAATAGCTTTGAATGAAAACAGCCCATCTAGACATCTTTTTTGTCTTTTTTTTTTTTTGCAGAAAATGAAGGGTATTGATACACATTAAGCACACATTGAGTATGTATTTAACAGAAAGTCATAATAATATTATTACATTTTTTGACCTAATGAATTATTTAGTCACATGAACGCTATTTCGACGAATAACTTCAAAAACCCTATTAGTCATAGAATCTGTCAATTTCTTAATAGTAACAGGTTGGACTGCCTCTGCAGCAGTTTTGATGGTCGCCTGTAAAACATATTTCGATGTAAATTGACGTCCATTGGCATAAACATCTTGTTTAACGATGGACCAAAGATTAACGTTGAGATCCGGAGATGCTAGCAACTACATTATCAACCTTTCACCATGTATACCGTAAGATCCTAGGAATGTTTGGGTGGTCCTAGCAGGATGGGAGGGAGCGTTGTCATGCATGAATACGAGATTCCTTAGAAGTGACATCGGGAGATTGTAGTAGGCGGCTGCGATCACTTTAACCTCTTCAAGCACTCTGACTGGACCAACAAGTCTCTCTCCAATGGTACCAGCCCGCAACATGACTCCTCCGCCCTGTTGTTGACGTCGTAAACGTTGGTGACGCTCATCTTCAAAATAGACCCAACCATTTGCCCAACCATCCGGTTCGTCAAGGGTCACCCTGGTTTCATCAGTGAACAGAACACAACTCATGTCTAACGCCATGTGCTTTGGGGCCCATGGAAGTCTCAGACTCCTGTAAGGAGGCAGTTTCAAAAGTTCTCGCACGGAAACCATGACCCTGAGGATGCGATTTCTGGTGGGTTTTGGTACATGAGAAGTCCGGAAGCGGTGAAAATGGCGTTGCTTGTTTTTCCAGGTTTCCCACGTAACTTGTGGCCAATATCCCTTAAATCCCTAGCTGTCGCAGTCTTGGAGGTTTCACAATCGGATCGTTTCTTCCTTGACGCTTACGTGGCTAAATAATTCATTATATCAATAAATGTTATAATATTATTATGGTTTTCTACTAAATATATACTCAATGTATGTTTAATATGTATCATTACCCTTCATTTTCTGAAAAAACAATGTCTAGATGAGTTATTTTCATCCAAAAGCTATTAGCGTGGTTCAACCCCAAAACTGAAGAATCTGAAATAATAAAGAAAGGAGGTTACACAGAATAACGAAAATATAACCGGGAAAATAACACGTGTCTCATCCTTATATATTATAATTTTTCAAATCTTTGTATACATACTAGGCCACTGGTAGAAAAAAAATTTCTATAATTTTTCCTATCCTATATTAATTTTAAGAAATGATTTTAGCAATCTCTGAAGTTTAATCGGAATTTTTATTTGCTGCCGATTGAAACTGCGCTTGCGCGGTGGATTTGAAAAATTATAATATATAAGGATGAGACACGTGTTATTTGGTCTCTAATTTATATGTTAATGTCTTGGTGTATCCGTTGATGAGAACTTCGCATTGCAAATTATTTTATTTGCTAATTAAAGTTCGAAACCTGAGGTCCGGCTGTAAACCATGGTAAATGCTTTTATTTTTCATTCCCTTCGAAATTGCTCTTAATTGGACTTTTTGACTGTTATTTCTAGTATGTTAGGCAACTTGTTAAGGCTTGCCTCTTTGTGTATAAATGTACACTAATTTATATATATATATATATATGTGTGTGTGTGTATACATGGCACTCCGTCGGTTACGACGACGAGGATTCCAGTTGATCCGATCAACGGAACAGCCTGCTCATGAAATTAACGTGCAAGTGGCTGAGCACTCCACAGACACGTGTACCCTTAACGTAGTTCTCGGGGGAGATTCAGCGTGACACAGAGTTTGACAAGGCTGGCCCTTTGAAAAACAACAGAAACAGGAAGATAGAGTGAGAGAAAGTTGTGGTG
>NC_068998.1:35764952-35772997 GCF_001194135.2 Octopus bimaculoides
TCTCCCTCACGCAAACACACACACACACATACAATATGATATGATATGATATTATATGATATGATATATATATATATATATATATATATATATATTATTGAAATATTATACATACGTACCAAATGTAAGGAAGAAATAGTCATTCAGGACACGCAAAGCGAAAAGAACATTGAATAAAACCACCGCTATTTAAAAACAAATCAATTACAACTCTGGGTAAATATAACCTTGGGTAAATGTTTTATTTACCCCGGGTTATATTGAAGCAAAAACACGGCCGGCCACGTACGGATGTGCAATGATTTGCGTAGCGTGAGTTTATTGTGATAACAAACGCAATGTGACACGTGATTCAGAAGTGGTGTCCTGTCAAAAGGCCTCTCACTGCTTCCTTCCAAAATAAAAATAAAAGCATAATTAAAAGATAACATTCGACAAATATTGAAGTATTGCATTCCTGCTATACATCAATACTATATCCAACATACGGGCATTATAAATGAGAGGTGTGTGAGTTAATGAAGAGAGACAGTGAGTAAGAGAAGCGAGGAAAATAATATTAACCCGAACACATTTGCGAATATACGAAAATTAATAATAAAAAATTAACAGGATTCTGAGAACTGAAATAAAACAACTTCTAGAAAGAATGCACGCTGAAAATAAAACAAGACAATCGACTACACACACAGAGATGACTTAAGACAAATCATTGAAAACATCACAGTAAAATTCACCGCATACAGAACACATAAGACACTACATAAGAAATAAGACTATATAACACAAGCGATCATAGATACGTTGAATGTGTCCTCAATACGCAAGGAAGACACTACAGAACCAACCACGCAAGCAGCAAACAAGACATTATAGTACATTAAATATGTATACTAAGTTAAGTGAACTAAAACCTAAAATAATGATGAGGTTTATAGAAGTCCCAATGGAAACATTAGACCCAATACACAGCCACAACAAAAACACACCCAAGAACTCACACTTAACAGTAAATAGAATTAAATACACATGCACACACACACGCGCCCACATACACTACAACAGATCAACAAAAGTTAACATTAAAGAAATCTATAATAATAAATAAAATATAGGAAAATATGCCAAGATCGATAAAGATGTATCAATATATAAACACATTCCCAAGCTATACACGAGCAAACAACTCTAATAAAAAATAAATAAACGTAGCTTGAAAGAAATTCTGTCAACGGAAATAAATTCCCGAATATCAGCCAAACTTAATGGTCTGTTTAGTTGGCAGTGTCGGTATCGAGGGAAAACGGTTTCGTTGCTTTCCCACTCCATAAAATATATAATATACAAACCCAGGAAGATCTACCCTTACTAAGTGAAATGAAGCAGGAGAAAACCAGCGTAAAAAAAAAAAAAAAAATCCAAAAGAATTAGTAATTAAAAATATATCACTGAAACGGTAGACACTTTGAAAGCAAAAGAAGGAGAACCAGCATGAAGGAGAAGAATGCTAAAAAATATGCAAATGCTTCTTCCAGGAGAAGAAGGTATTGAGTCGAATACCAACAGATTTTACAGGAACATTAAGGAAAAAGAAATTCTCTAAAGAAACAAAACAACGATGAGTACATTAGTATCAACGGAAATTCACGCATAGACAGAAGGAGAATTTGAAAGAAAACTATTCAAGTACAATAGAAAAAATATAGAATGCATCAGAATAAATGAGAGAAAAATACAGTAACATTTCAAGCATGGCTTATAACAGGGGAAGAATTTACCTACGTATGAAGAGATCTAAGCAACAGGGAAGCTCCTGGTAGCCATAGAGTTGCCTATTTCTGTATGAAAGACCCATATGTTATGTGGTGACAATGTTCAAAATATTTTCTTTTCTTTTGTTTGTTCCTGTCATTGGACTGCAGCCATGCTATGATACCACCTTGAAGGGTTTTTGGTCAAACAAATCCACTCCAGGACTTATTTTTTAAGTTTGGTACTTATTTTATCGATATTTGTTGCAAAACCGCAAAATTACGAGTACGTAAACACACACACACACACACACACAAAGACAAACGCGCGCGCGCGCGAATAACACACTCACGCACACGCACACATATATATATACGACGGGCTTCTGCACTGTTCCTCCTACCAAATTCACTCCAGGCGTAGTGGCTGCGCAGTGGGACCGAACCCCAAAACCGCTATGTATCTTCTCTAGTGTACTAACGATTCTACCAGCTCCCCGCATTATCTCTCTGTTTTTAATAATTCTTTCCATTACACTGAGGAACATGGGTTGTTGTTTTTTTGTTTCTTTTTTTATGGTGTTGGAAACATGTTTCTTAGTAATTTGAGGATGCTGACTTCAAAAATGCAATCCATTTTTCTCTATCACATCAAGATTTTTCACAAACTCAAATGTTCATTTTTCAACATTTCCAGTATTGTCACCATTTCTAAGGATAGATTTAGCTTCATCAAATGCAGATCCATGTACAGAGCTTAACATAACTTTCAAAACATGGTTTTTCAGGAATTTATCTTCAGGTATGCCCAGGCTGTTTCATTTAGTGTGGCTATCAATGCAAACCAAGTGAGACATATTCTGTTGAACCTTAATCTATTTCTTATGAAAACTGGTATTTTGAATGTGCCTTTTATGTTCTAATTGTGGGGTCACGTGGGGTCAATGTAACATTTTGTGAAACATGATCAAAGAGCTGTCGGAAGAACTCCATGGCATATATGCTCTTTGCCATCACAAACCGGCATTTGCTTACTCTGTAACTGTTAACAATTCTGAAATTGCTTTTCCTAGGAGACAACTGGCTTGAAGATATGTTTGTAGTTCAGAAATATGGCTAGTTGTGAGAGAAGAAAATGTAAAAACAGCCCCGATGTCTTCTGCTATATTTTTGGATGTTACTACTAAGCAGTGAAACAAAATCACAGATTTTGTGAAGAAAGCTTGGCATGAAACTGGGTGATCAAGGCAAAGCCTTGGTACCCCGTATAGAGTGTAAAACGTTTTGAAACACTGCGACAGTGACTGATTCAAATATTTAAGTTCAAAATTTCCAGCTTTATCTTGTGAAAAATTAAGCTTGGTATGTTTGATGGGTCACAGACTTAATGGCTATTTCTGGACAAGCAGTTTTTGGAGACCATGTCTGGCGTTGAAAAAGAAGCATGGAATGTTTTTGCTGCAGTTTTGTCTGATTCCTTGGGAGACAGGAAGCCATCAAATTATGAAGAACTTATGTAGACACTGTAAGCCAGTTTTCGAGTACTGGGCTGCAATATGAGCGTAAAAGTGCATTTCCTGCTTAGTCATCTAGGCTACTTGCCTGAAAATCATAGCTGGTTAGCAACAAGAAAGACTGCACCAACATATTGAGGCCATAGAAATTAAGTATTAAGGCAGGTGAAACACAAACATGATGGCTGACTACTGCCGGTTTCTGCAAAGAGATTGTCATGATGCAAAATACTCACGCAAAGCAGCAAAGAGAAAGTTTACTCCTTGAATAATTGAAGCTCCAGTTTGACAGAAATATATCTATCCTAAGATGTATAATTACTCTTTTACTCTTTTGTTTCTGTCATTTGGCTGTGGCCATGCTGGAGCACCGCCTTTTAGTTGAGCTAATCAACCCCAAGACTTATTCTTTGTAAGCCTAGTACTTATTCTATCGGTGTCTTTTGCCGAACCGCTAAGTTACGGGGACGTAAACACACCAGCATCGGTTGTTAAGCGATGTTGGTGGGGACAGACACACACACACACACACACATACACATATACATATATACGACGAACTTCTTTCACTTTCCGTCTACCAAATCCACTCACAAGGCTTTAGTCGGCCCGAGGCTATAGTAGAAGACACTGAACCCGGAACCATGTGTTTCGTAAGCAAGCTACTTACCACACAGTCACTCCAACGCCTATAAACATCTTTTGTAATATATTTGTTAAACGATAAAACCTACTATTAATTGACTTTTTGGAAGAAAAAGGAATTCCTGCTTCACAAAATACTTGACGTGATAAAAAATTTCTGAAGACATTTCTGAACCCAACGCCATCAAATTAAGTGGGACTAACTGTAAAAAGCATGTTCCCCAGTATTATCAATAGAATAATAAAAGCATCTGACCAGCCCTATTTCTTACGGACAAACATTACAATTGTATTCGGTGGTCCGGAAAGTTCGTGCCGATTTTTAAAGGAAAGAAAAAGGTCAATAAATACTTGCCATTACATTTTTAATCAACCAAATATGAACCATTTTGTTTCACAATGCGTCTCCATCTTTCCTTTAACTTGAAAATACCCTCTTCCCAGAATTGAGGTGGTTTCACGGCAAAGAATTCATCAAGGTATCTTTTTACGTCATCCAAGGAACTGAAATGTTTACCATTAAGACTATTCTGCAGAGACCTGAATAAGTGGAAATCCGAAGGAGCAATATCTGGTGAATATGGAGGGCTGGGTAACACATCCCAGCCGAGCTGCAGCAATTTTTGTCTGGTTCCCAAAGAAACGTGCAGTTTTGCATTATCATGTTGGAAAACAACACCCCTCCTGTTGGCCAATTCTGGACGTTTCTCTTGAATTGCTGTTTTTAACTCCTCCAGCTGTGTGCAGTATTTCTCAGAATTAATTGTCTGGTTACTTAGGAGAAGCTCATAATACAGAATTCCTTTATAATCCCATCAGACACAAAGCATGACTTTTTTAGGGTGAAGACCCGCTTTTGGGGTGGCTAAGGGTCGTTTACTCCAGGATCGCTTTCTCTGAACATTTCGGTAGATAATCCATTTCTCATCACCTGTCACAATTTGCTTTAAAAAAGGCGCGTTTTCATTCCGCTTATAAAGCGAATCACAGATGGAAATGGGATCCAAGAGGTTCTTCTCACTCAACTCCTGTGGTACCCAAACATCGTAGCGATTTCTGTACCCAAGCTTTACCAGGTGCTCATGAACGACGGATTTTGATAGGTTGAGGCTTTCTGCCAATTCTCGGGTTGTGCGATGTGGGTTATTCTCAGTTAATGACTTGATTTGGTCATCATCTGTAGTGGATGGTCTACCTGATCACTCTTTATCAATAAGGCTACAATAACCAACTCGGAACCTTGCGAACCACTTCCGTACAGTTCTTTCAGATAAAGAAACATCACCGTAAAGTGCGCATATTTCCATGGTTGCTTGTGAGGCATTTTTCCCTTTACAGAAAAAGAAAAGCATCAAGTGCCAAAAATGAATTTTCTTATCTTCCATTTTAAAGGGTTACAGAATTAATACAGGTTATAGGAACATAAACCTTCTTCCACGAAAAGATAGCTTAAACTGTGCTCTAGATAGAGATGTAGTCAAATCCTATTTTATGGACGCAACCATGTTCTAAAATAAGTCGAAAGGTAAACTACCATAAATCGGCACGAACTTTCCGGACAATCCAATACTTATTCGGAGAGTAAGCTGCAGAAAAAAAAATACTTGACGCGATAGGAGAAAACTTATTGTAGTTTTGACACCAGTACACCAGTTTTAGTCTAAATCAAGTAAAAAAACAACAAACTCAACAGAAATTAAGTTCAAAATTGTTCCCCTGCGTTATAGGCAAAAGGCCTAAAATTCTTGAGGAGGGGGCTGGTAGATTAGATCAACTCCAGTCCTCAACTAGTATTTATTTCGTCGATCCTACAAGGATCAAAGTCAATGTCAACCTCGGAGGCATTTGACCTCAGAAGGTAAAGACGAACGAAATGCCGGTAAGCATTTTGTCAGGCGTGATAACGACTCTGCCAGTCCGCCATCTTATCTCTTTTCTTTTAATAATGGTTTCAAATTTTGGCGCAGAAATAGCAATGTTTTTTTAGGGGAAGGGACAAGTCGATTACATCAACCTCAGTACTTCACTGATACTTATTCTATCGAGCTCGAAAGGATGGAAAGCGAAGTCGTCTTCGGCGGAATTTCAACTCAGAACGTAAAGACGGACGAAATGCTGCTAAGCATTTTTGCTCGGCGTGCAAATGATTCTGTCAGTTCGCCGCCTTAAGAACAGGCAATATCAACAACAACAACATCAACAACACCAACAATATCAATGGCAATAAAATGATGATTTGCAAATGTCCTTACTGTTTACTGAAATTTACCAAATGTAAAAAAGAATCGCAAAACAAGCAACCAGAAACAGCCTGGAGTCAGCATATACAGACTGTCATCGTGTGAACTGCCAACAGAGAGACGGTGGCGATACGCGGCGTGGTGTGGTGTTATGATTCGGCTCAAGAGTGGGCGTGTAGAGGTAAGGAGAGGGAACCACGAGAGGGTGAGGAATACTGGAAGTGATTAAGGGTAGGTTCTGCAGTTGGATAGTTAGTTGGGTTAGAGTAAAGAGATGGGTATCGGTGAGTGGGTAGGAAGAGGAATGGAACTCTAGCAACGGGTTTTCCTTCTCGGTTATGTTGTCACTTCATTTAAATACGTCCTGTAATGTTTATATGGATGTAAATGCACACACACGCTGCAAACATACACGCGAACACACACATGCAAGCGCACACGCACACACATGCAAACATATATATACATATACATATATACATCCACACATATATAAATATGCAAATACATATCATACATATACATACCTATATACATATAAATATGTGTGTATGTATATATTATATATATACACACACACATGTACTCATATATGTGTGTGTGTATATGTATATACACATGTATGTATAAACACATACATGTGTGTGTGTATATACAGGCATGCAAACGCAGATGCAGACATTTGAATATCGCCACAAACTATGCACAAGACATATGCAGACATGTTAGACACACTCGAATCTGCTCCCATATAACGAAATACACACATAAATATCTATAAAAGAAATACAGAAAATAGATAAGTGGGGAACAAGAAATAAACACACACATCTACATCTATATTCACACATCTATATATACACACATGTATATACACACTTGTATATATATACGCTATACCGGTAAATCTTTATTTGTGACGAGGAAGGGTAGGTCGTCCTTCCTCTGGCTTTTTTTTTTTTTCATTTTTCTAGCTTTCTTTTCTTTCATTTCTTTTCTTTTCCTCCTCTTTCTTTTTCTCGCTTCCTTCTATTGTTTCTTGATTTGATTCGTTCCTCTTTTCTGTCATATTTCCTTTCTTCTTTCAGTTTTGTCACTCTCAATCTCTCTGCCCCCCCCTCTATTTCACTCTCTCTTTTCTTTCTCTCTCTCTCTCTATCTCTCTAATCTCTCATTTCATCTTTCTTTCTTTCATCCTACCTTCCAGATTTTTCTTTCATTTTCTTTAATCCTTCTTTCCTTTCCTTATTATTTCTCTTTCCTTCATCTCCCCCTCTCTCTCCCCTCTTGTTCTCTCTATTTTTATCTTTCATTTCCTCTTCCTATCATTTTCCCTCTCTCTTTCTCTCTTTCCTTCTTCTCTCACTGTCTTTCTTTTCCACTTTGTCTCTCTCAATGATTTTCTTTCTTTCTTCCTTTCTTTCTTTCCTTCATTTTTCTCTTTCATCCTCTCCACCCCCACCGCCTTTCTCCCTCTTTCCACTTCCAAGTACCCCCTCCCCATCAAATTCTCTGATCTCTATATTCCACGATGTTGCAGATGTTAAACAGATGTCAAGTTTGTTGTAGTGGAGCAGCAAAGGATTCTCTCAGAAGCCAGCATCCTGGGCCGTATTCTGTCTAAATATGCACCACCACCATCACCGCTACCACCACCACCGCTGCCACCACCACCACTGCCACCACCACCTCCAACACTACCATCACCGTAAATTATCTACTTCGCCCTCATTCCCACCATCAAAGCAACTACAGTAACACCTACTGTCACTACCTCCCATGCCACCACTACTACTACCCCCTATGTCACCACTAACAACAACAACACCACCATCATCATCACTACCACGTCCATCAACACCGCTACCACCGCCACCGCCAACACTACTATTGCC
>NC_068998.1:35773117-35774326 GCF_001194135.2 Octopus bimaculoides
ACCACCACCACCACCACTGCCTTCACCACACACTACGACTAACCTCACAACCGCCCCACTGCCACCACCACCACCACCACAATAATAATAATAGCAACACTACCCTCACACTGCTACATTTACCTTACCTCTTGCACTACTGTTACCACTACACCAATCACTACCACCACCAACACCATCATACAGTGTCTGCCTCACCCCTTACTCACACCCACCTCTGCACCACACTACCACTACCAGCAACAACAACAACAAAGCTTCATAATACAACCACCCACTATCAACAACGCCGTCTATCTGCTCCCCTCCCTCAACGACCCAACCATTTGCGGCCATTGCAAGTGAACGGTGAGCAGAGTCCTTATTTATATAATAGATAATGCGAAACAGATGAGGCCGCCCCGACCAATCAGAAACGGATGTCTAACTTGGCTAAAGGTGGCGGCGAAGGCGACGACGAGGGAATGGTGATAGAGAGAAAGAGACAGGAAGGACGAGAGAGAAAGAGAAAGAGAGATAGAATGGAAGATAAACAGAGAAGGCGAGAGAGAGAGAGAGAGAGAGAGAGAGAGAGAGAGACGCACACACACACTGAGAAACAGACAGACAGACACATAGAGAAAGAGATAGACAGAAAGAAAAAGAAGAAGAAGAAGAAGAAGAAGAAGAAGAAGAAGAAGAAGAAGATAATAGAGTGCATCGAGGATTTAGGGTATGGTAAGAAATGAAACAAGGGTCTGTGAAAAATTAGGGGCCAGGACTGGGCTGGGAAGCAGGCTAAGAAGGAAGGAGACCTAAACAGAAAAATAAAGAAAAGAAGAAAAGCGTACAAAAAGGAAATTTATGCTGACTGTTCTGTCTTTGAGATCGTGTTTGTATATGAGTTAGTATAAATGATTGCCAAGGAAGTACATACAAGTACATATATACAGATAGCTATATGTATGTATATGTATGTATATATATATATATATGTATGTATATGTATGTATGTATATATATATGTATGTATATATATGTATGTGTTTATGTATATATATATATATGTATGTGTTTATGTATATATATATATGTATGTATACATATATATACATCTATAATGTATATATAAATATGTATGTATAAACACATTTATATACATATATATGTACACATATCTACCATTAAACAAACATACATACATACATATATATATATATATATATATAT
>NC_068998.1:35774407-35777122 GCF_001194135.2 Octopus bimaculoides
CATTTATACGTGTATATATAGATATATATTTCAAATTTATCTACACATTTGCGTATGTATGTAAGTAAATATGCAGTACACTATACACGTTGATATGCATATGTATATATCGGAAAATGCGTGTGTATGTGTATGCAACATTGTGCACGTAGGAGTGTTCGTGGATGTGAAGGCGCGCTGACTAGTGTTTAGAGTGTTTGAATTCACTAGGGCAAGGTCGTGAATTCGATTCCAAGACCAGGAGGAGCCTCAAGTTCTTCAGCAAGGCATTTCATTTCATGGTGTTTCTGTTCATTCAACTGAGAAATAAGTACCAGCCTCTCACCATCCATTTATCATGTATCGGATGTTTTGTTGTGTCAGTGAGAGTTGAGAGGATGTCCGCGAATTCTGGTGACTACATGGATACCCTAAAGCAATTAGTGAAAGCATGCTTCAAGAATCTATGCGATACTCGCTTGCGAGTGACGACTGTATATTAAATAAAAATTTGTGTGTATATGAACGTAATGTATATATGAATGTATGAATTTGAGCCTTTTAAAAATCGCTCCCAAACCAGGGTTCTTCTCAAACACCAAGTATAAAACTTCAATCTAAACTTGCTATCGTATTGGCAGAATCGACCCAAGGTTTTGGTGTTGCCTCAGGTAAGCTAAGTTTAAGAGCCCTTACCAATATATATGTTTGTTTGTTGTTGTTTTTTAATTTGATTATTAACGAAAGTAACAGTATTAACACCAAAAGGCTCTCTTTATATTCAACTTAAAGTGGATGTATTTTTAGAGCACTGAATATTGCGTTATTTACCTTGAGAGGACCTCTCATATAGACGCATGGTGCATAAAAGCATACAAACTTATGTCGCTGGCAGTCGAGAATCATCTGCTACGGACGCAAGAACTGCAAGATTACATGATTTCGACGGGTTCCATCTCTACAGTGGCAGACGTCCTGTAGTCGCATACCACACTGCCAGATGTATGCTTTTTGATATTAATACTGTTTTTGTCACTATTAATTATGTTTTACAAAGCCTGCTAGGTGTTTGCGATATCAGTTCCTGAAGAGTCAATGAAATTCCATATAGTGAGATTTGATTGCTATGCTGCTACCGAACGTATGTCCCTGAAGAGACGGGGCACGTCAAAATTACGTGATCTGGCAATTCCCATGACCATAGCAGACAATTTTCGTTTTCTAGCGATATAAATACGTGTGCTTTTATATACCATGCGTCCATACGCGAGGTCCTCTGTAAAGGCAATTAACACGTATTCGGTGCCCTAACAATGTATTTTTTAATTTTCAGAAGGACTAAAACCTGTAAATTCAGAAATATAATGTTCATTGTATTTTATTAAATATTAGAATAAAGTTTAACTGTTGAGAAGGAGAGAGGCGCCTTCTGAGGTGCACCTGGCGGTCAGGACAACCAAGATGTGTGGGGTTCCTCCTTTGTCCCTGCGAGTAACTCCTCCTTTTGGGGGTATTTTATTGTTTAATTGTATTGTTAATTGTCATTAGTTTATTGCTTACTCGATTTTTGTGTTAAATCTTAGTTTTGTTTTGTCCCTATTTGTTTTGTGTTCGGTCCTTGTGGCCAATAAAGAAACGAATATTATTATCATTATTATTATTATTATTATTATTATTATTATTATTATTATTATTATTATTAGAGAGAAGAGTTCTTTACTTTTGTATACGATTGACACAATCCATCACTAAGGTAAACATAGCTGACGTAATCGATCACCAAGGCCAACTTAATGACAAAAAGCGCAACTCGAAAGTAACTTATTTATTTTCGCTTTGAACAATATTTCAGCATCTCGTGTGCCTTCAACAGGTTCAAAATAAATGTCAGTCTAATTCATTTTTTTAGTTCATATAAAGGACTGAAGTAACTCAGCAGAAATGTAATAGATAGAGAGGTGAGTTCTTTACTTTTGTTACGATAGATTAAATTGTTGGGAAAAATTCCTAGCAACAAATAACTTTAGATGCCAAGACTCTTCCTAAGTATCCTAGTTGTCTCTAATAATACCATTTTATACCTGTTTCCCCAATCTATTTATTCAAATCTTTAGGAATAGTTCCCAATGCACCAATAACTAAAGGGATACATTTTATCAGTACTTTTTATAGCCTCTGTAACTCAATGACTAGGTTCTAGTACTTTGTTATTTTCTCTATACCACTCATGTTGACTTTTTCAACATTTGGGACTGTAAAGTCAATTATCTGGCACTTTTATTCTTTTTGCCTACTACTACTAAATCAGGCATTCTAGCTTCTATTACTCTGTCAGCCTGAATGTTAAAATCCCACAACATCTTATATTCCTTACTTTCTAGTATTTTACTACGTTCATGTACATACCCCTTATCAGTATGGTCAAATCCTAGCTTTCTATATAACACTCAGTGGATTGCTCTCCCTAGATTTTCATGTCTTTTCTTGTATTCTTTCTGTGCCAGCATGCTATCTTCACTTACTATATGAGTAAGACTTTCCTCTTTTGATTTGCATAACCTACATTGGGAATTTACCTGGTTTTTGTCTATCTTGGCTTTTATCCACTTAGTTCTCTCAATGCTTGATCTTGTACTGTTGCTAACAAACGTTCTACCTCCCTTTTCAGCCTTCATTTCCATGTTTTATTGTTATTATTATTATTATTATTATTATTATTATTATTATTATTATTAT
>NC_068998.1:35777271-35780189 GCF_001194135.2 Octopus bimaculoides
TCATTATTATTATCATTATTATTATTATTATTATTATTATTATTATTATTATTATTATTATTATTATTATTATTATTATTATTATTATTATTATTATTTCTTGCAGCGATCTTTGGGAATCCACCTTGCAAAGCCTTCTCTTGCCAGTCAGATAAACTTTCTTCACTATTACCTACACAGGAGGCCACATCTGCTCTAGCTAACTCCACACAGTCTTCTACTTATAATCCTCTTCTTCTTCATCATCATCATCATCATCATCATCATCATCATCATCATCATCATCATCGTCATTATATTATTATCATCATCATTATTATTATTATTATTATTATTATTATTATTATTATTATTATTATTATTATTATTATTATTATTATTAATTTCCCCTTTAATTTCATTACTTCTCCAGGCACAGGTTGCTTCGGACAAAATGCCTCAGGTGCCGGCACTTTCAGCTAGCTCTGGGGTCTCATGACACATGACAACATTTACGAATTAAAGAAAATATCTGTAGTGTACCTTACACGAATATTTCTACTTCATTGCAGTATTATATTGTACATACCACAAAAAAAAAATATTAAAAAATAATATGTAATGTGCGTTGCTTAATAGGTAAGGTACTCGTGCATGATCATCAGGCTGTGGGTTCAAGATAAAATACTCCGAAATGCTTTATCTTACAGTCTAGATAGGTGGCACTGCGAGCTGATTCAGGTATATTTTCACAATCTGTCCACATTGAGAAATTTTCTTCATGACAAAACAGTGAATGGCTTGCTTACGAATTCGAACGTTCCACAAGCGTATTTGAACTGGTAATAACATTGCATTTAATATTCTATTTTCTTTTTATTATTATTGCCGAAATTGAGGATGGAGGATAGGCAGATACTTGGAGTGTCGGACAAAGTGTTTTGCGGTAGTTGTTCTCGCTTTTGACATTTTGAGCTCGAATTATGCTAAGGTCAAATTAATTTCTTATGATTCTGGGGTCGATAAAATAAAATGCCAATCGAGTACTAAAATCGCTATTATTAACTAACACTTTTCACAGGCCTGTATTAGAAGTGTTTGCTGTTTATCTTTCAAATCACCCAAACAACGGAATTTAAAAATCTGAGATTGCTGTTTCGTACATAAGAAAAACACATTGTTGAAAAGACTGAAAGATGGTTTTCACAGAATTCACAGAAAATTCTGACGAGAATCGCGACAAGAATGCTTGTGGTGTTGTAGAAATGACACTTGGTGGTTATGTTTGCATTTCAGTCGGCTTACAAAGGAGAACTGTGTGTCGCGGATATGATGTCCATCTGTTGAAACGTATCGAGACTTCATGTGGATGACGTTTGAGTGCAGAAGGAGAGGGGAGGAAGTTTCCAGTTGTGTCATTTGCAATGTGTGCATGTTTCTGCACTTAGAGGTCACAGCGAGTGGGTAATTGAAGTAGAGAAAGACGGGATTACCAAACCCTTGAAATATTCCTAAGTTAATTAAATGCGGGGATTAGAAAGTGCAGGACGGTCGACGTGTCTTGCGATGAAGCAACTTCACAAGAAACTCCTGATGATGAATAGTGTTAGAGATGAGTAGTAATTGCTGCTGTTGTTGTTGTTGTTGTTGTTGTTGTTGGTGGTGGTGGTGGTGGTGGTGGTAGTGGTGGTGGTCTATATGGTAGTAAAACTGCTGATGTATAACCCCAAGTTGGATCTGTTCAAACAGACCTATGACCTAAAAACATTCTACTCGTGACCATCCAGCCTTTTAAAACTTTTATAGGTCTAGATCAAGCATGGACCACTTTTTACGAGAAGCGGGTTGCATGAGACATGGATCATCCTCAGGATGGCCGCACTATGACAAAACGTTATTTTCCCCGTGAAATTAGACGTGCCATTTAGAAAACCCGGCGGGCAGCGCTTTGTCCATGATCGGGCTAGAGTATCTGATGTATCCTTATGCTTTTGTAAAGACAGTAGGGTTTTGATTTAAAAGAGATTTAGTCGTTATTTCTACCAGGTCGAGCAACCACGTAAAGGCTCTTTCATTCGGTCATTCTGAGATGTGTAGTGCCTGTATATGAACAAATTTCTGGCAGGTTCTAATTCATGGTACAACTGAAAGATTTAACAGCAAAAACTTGTCTGTCTATCTATCTATCTATCTATCTATCTATCTATCTATCTATCGATAGCTAGCTAACTAGATAGATAGATAGACAGACAGATAGATAGATAGATACACACACACACACACACACATACATATACATGTCCTTTTTTGCAAGTAAGTCTGTACTTTATCATTCTGACGTGACTCTATCTTTCTATCTATCTATCTATCTATCTATCTATCTATCTTTCTATCTACCTACCTATCTTTCTTCTTACCCATCTCCCCCTCTCGCTCTGCTTCCTTCTGTTATCTTGGCTTCTACTTCAATGCTATACACTTCTGTCTCTTCCTCCTTGTTCCACTTCCCCTCCCTACCATCCTCTCTCTCTATCTTTCTACCTATCCCTCTATTCTCTACCTATCTATCTTTCTTCTCACCCATCTCGCCCTCTCGTTCTGCTCCCTTCTGTTGTCGTGGCCTCTACTTCACTGCTATACACTTCTGTCTCTTCCTCCTCGTTCCACTTCCTCCCTCCACCATCTTCTCTGCTCTCGTGTGACCTGTGGTCAACTTTCTTTTCATTCCAGCCGCTGTGAAGGCAAGACGAATTACTAGCGTTCTACATCAGATTCGCGTTTGGCCGTACGGCTTTTTAATGTTGTTTTCACTGTCCAATTTTTCCTGTCTTGGTTTGTGTTTGCCACCTTGGAATCCTCTGTTTAGTGGGTTGATCCACTACTCAGGAAGAGACTATTCTAGAGTACGTTATGCCTTATCTTCGAAACGTCGGGTTAGA
>NC_068998.1:35780400-35783925 GCF_001194135.2 Octopus bimaculoides
TGTGTGTGTGTGTGTGTGTAGCAGAAACTCCCCACCCCCATCGTCGGCTGGGCCAAAAAAAAACTAAGTTATTCTCTTAGATTGTATTGAACATAAATAAGAAATGGCAGTTAACTTTCATGTAGATGATAGAGTAGTATCCTTCTCGAAAACATAGAAATGACTGTCAACTTTCATGTGAACGATAGAGCTGTTTCCTTCTGGCCAATATCATCATCGGCATCGGCAGCAATTTATCGTGTGTCCGATGATTTATTTGGCTTCTTGACCGCTTCTTCCCTTCTGTCCATGTTTATTCCTCTGATGACTAATGAGGCCGACCCTTGCATAGAAGCATCTATTGCAAAGTTCACAAGGGATCCGTGGTAGAAGCTTTAGTTGTTGCATCCTCCATTTTTTTTCTTGTCGTTTTCTTTTTGTCAAAATATAATAGCTCTGGCTGCTTCAGATGCCAAGGTATCAAAAATTGTCAAAGTGTAGTACAACGGTTTTGCTATGGAATGGTGAAACAATGATTTCGCTTTCTGAAAAAGCAACGTTTTGGACTTACGATACTTTTGCATAATAACAATGATATATATATATATATATTTATATATATTTGTTTGGGGTTTTTTCTCTAAATTTCTGTCCAAGGACTGAGGACACGCTGGGGCACCGCCGTTTACTTTGCTACACTTTCACTAAACCTCTTCTGATACGTTACATTTGGTGGCTGAGGGAGTTTGACTTTGCTGACCTCATCTGTGTTTCTTGCCTAGAGGTTGGTTCATCCGGAACTCTTGAGAGGAGATTTAGTTTTGCTTTGAAAAATCCTACATCCACGTCATGCATGGTGGGAGGATATTGAAGAGATGTGGGCCTTTGAAACAATTTTGCTGTTTGTGTAAGTGACAATGCCAAAGTTTGGAACAAATTTTTCTAGGATTTTTCAAATGTATATTATTGCATATCTTTCCTACCTTCGCCCCAGAGAGTAGAGTCTTAACTCTTTCAGTCTCTTCCAATAGCTGATATACCGCATTGTATCGATCTCCCTTGTGTAGCTCCGCTGGTTCGCCTCGAGTTCCGTCGTTGATTTTACAGTGCTTGGTGGCCACAGTTGGGTGCAGTAATCCAGGCGGTTGAAAACGAAAGTCCTTCAGGGGACCATCAAGGTTTCCTTTTCCACTGTTTTAAACGTTCGAAAGATCCACCCGTCCAAACATCTGCATTTTATTGCCAAATTAGTAATATGCACCTGTAAAGATGCATCATTACTTAGGTCAATGCCCAGGTGACGCACTGATTTTGATTCAGGGATTGAAATCTCTTCAGTGTATCCCATCTGCTTTTCATTGAGCTTCCTGTGTTGGTAGCGCAAGGCTTGGAATTTTCCAGCATTAAACTGCATGTTATTTTACTCCGCCCACCTGTATATTACTTCCAACTT
The DNA here is from genome assembly GCF_001194135.2 of Octopus bimaculoides. Classification (NCBI taxonomy): domain Eukaryota; kingdom Metazoa; phylum Mollusca; class Cephalopoda; order Octopoda; family Octopodidae; genus Octopus; species Octopus bimaculoides. The sequence goes on from NC_068998.1 coordinate 35,781,833, forward strand.
ATGTTGCAGAAGCGCAACATCTTTAGGGTTCTGCATCCTCTGAGAGACTTTTGTATCTTCTGCATTGCTTGCAAGGGTAGGTACTTGAGCAGCTGAGTGCATGTCAGGGAGGGACGCTATGAATAGCAGTGGCCCCAGGACAGTTCCCTGTGAAACACCACTCGCTATTTGTATTTTCTTGGAGGTGGCCATGTTGACCACTATTACCTGACTTCTATCTTTTAGAAAGTCATGTAGCCATTCTCCAAGTTTTCCAAATATGCTAAGATTTCGGAGCTTGTGACAAATCATACCATAGTCGACTCTGTCAAAGGCATTTATAAAGTCGAGATATATCACGTCCACATTTAAGTTGTTGAGCAGCTGCTTAAGCACCTAGTCGTAATGCTGCAAGAGCTCTGTCAGGCAGCTTCTATTCGGTCGAAAACCATGGTGGGTGTCAGTCAGCAAGTCATTCTCTTCAAGGAATGTAATTAATTTCCTTCGGACTAGTCATTCCATGATTTTGCTGAATTATGAGGTCAGAGAGATAGGCCTATATTTTTAGCCTCTGCACTGCTTTCTCCTTTATGGATAGGGCATATTATTCCCTCCTTTAGTTTATCTGGGAGCTTACCATTTGCAAAGAAGCTCTATAAAAGTAGTTGCAATAGTTTTTGCAAGGATTCGTTTGCATGACTTGAGGAGGATTGCTGGGAATCCATCGGGGCAAGCAGCTGGGTTTGCGTCTGTATCATTTATTGCTAGCATTACATCCTTTTCTTCGATGCTGATGTAATCAATTCTTACTGCCTACCATTCAGCTTCTGTAGCTGTGAAGAATTCTACAGGTTTGTGCGTATAAACTTTTGATTTATGATCTCTAGTATTTCAGTCTATAACTAAAGCAGACATCGCACAAGCATGGTTTATATCTAGTACAAGATAACTAAAAACATATGTACTATAATTTATTGAACTTAAGTATTACAACAAACAAAAATGCAAATCGTTTTTCTTAGGCGAATATAGTGTGACGTTGACAATATTAATTCAAAGTTATTATTCATTCTGCAAATTTTAGTTTCTTGATCCAATGCTAAAAACTACCAGTAGGGGCAAAAATGAAAAGATTGTTCTTACTCTCCGATCTGGAGCCTCAACATATAACTGACTGTGTGAAAAACAGTCCCCCCTCTATTTGCAAAGCAGTAACTTTCAAGGTCTGATCTTAGGGCTTATTAATGGACATCACAATGACAGACGTATTGGAAATTGAAGTCGTTTGAATTCGAAGGGCATACTGAAAGGTATTAAAGGTAAGCGTGGAATAAAAAACATTTTCACCTTTTCCACAAAAAGAAATTATTGTGGGTGGCCTGTATGACATTTCTCGTTAATTTCTTCACAACAAGGTTTGTGCCATTGCACAGCTTTAGTTGAAACAAGTTCTGCAGAAGCATGAATAGAGTGCCTATTTTCAATGGAAGGCAATGGGGAGGAGCTCCTTTTGGATCCAGTAAGTTAAAGACTTCAACCGGGTAATTGACAATTTCCGAGTCATCAGCAACAGAGTTTATAGATTTGTTAGTATGTTCATTTCCTGGTAAAAGTTTCTCGAGTCTTTCATTTAAATCATTCACAGGAATGTTCTTTGGTGCCATCACTGATCTTTCGCACAACCATTGTCAACGTCGGCGATTGTCGTACGCTGAAGAAAAGCTATTTATATTTTTGTTTGCTGGAAGTGCAATAAATTATAGTACGTTTAGTTATCTCACTTAGACCGGTCATTTATTTGGGAACTGCGGTATATACATGTTGGAAAAGGGCCCCGTAGCACCCTTACGAGGACACCTACAGACGGGGACCACGTCCATTGTCTTCGGCATAAAATTTTAAACAAGAATTAGCTTTTAATTTTTATATAAATGCTGTAGCCTTTCTTGTTATGGATGGACAGAAAGACAGACAGACACACAGATACGCGCGCGCGCACAAGCACATGTTCATCTTTGTTATATAGATATACACATATATATATGTGTGTGTGTGTGTGTATATATATGTATGTATGTATATGCGTGTGTATATATATATATATATATATATAT
>NC_068998.1:35784881-35788799 GCF_001194135.2 Octopus bimaculoides
TATATGTGTGTGTGTGTGTGTGTGTGTGTGTTTTCTTTTAACTTTCCATATGCGCAATGTGTCAGAAAATGTTTTTTTTATTTGATCTCTGGTGCGCCACAACGTCAAATGTATTGAGAATCATTAGTTTTTTCTGTCTTCTACATGTGTTATGACATGTTCAGGAGTTGTTTAATGTAACTGATAGTATTGTTGTCTTCGCTGTGTTTGCTTATGTGTGTATGTGCCTGTACATGTGCGTGTGTTTGTGTGTGGCATGTTTATGTTGCTGAATATGACGGCTGGATGTGGTTGATATTCTCTTGTGTTGCTAATAAGGAAGAGACAGTGGTTTTGGTAGGTGCCAGTTTATGTATGTTTCTTTGGAATCATGTTTCTAGATGCTTTGGAATAGTTGCGAAGCCATGTCACGTGATGGGACAGAGGAATGTGTGAGCATGATGTCATCTGTTACGAAACTAATTTTTGAGAAGTAAAGCTAAGGCTGTGTTGGTATAGAGTGGAACGGTGTAAACGAGAGGACGGAAGCTTGTTTCACTCCTCAGGAAAGTGTAAGTGGTGGTTTTTATTTTGTGCACTGCGTAAGTTTCACGGCATCAAGTGGTAATATTTGCCAACTATGATTTGTGAAAACGCGTGGCCCTCCGACTAGGGAGTTGTGCTCGCAATTGCGAAAATATGGTTTCGATTTCTCTACTGAAGAGGGTGGGGTACGTTTGTGTTTTTGAGCAAAACATTTATTTTCTCTTTGGTCTGCGGTCACTTTGGTGTCTTTGACATGTGGCACACACTGTGCACCTGCACAGGTAATGTTGATTTGATGGAGCGAGTGAGCTTATGTACAGCTCAAACGTTTGATCACTATAACCAAGTCATGTGTGCAGCTTGTTCAGGCAGAAGTTGCGGACGATAGAAGTCCTATATTGGAGAGTCTTATAATGGTGCCAAAAAAAAAAAAAAAAAAGTGTATTAAGGTTTACGCTCAGGAAAAATAGAAGAGAAAAACTCATGTTTCGAACAAATACTCTTCTACTAAAAGAAAAGACGAGGACAAAAAATGGGGAGAGAAGAATAAATGTGTTTCAGACGTTCATTTCATATATTCTTTTACTTCTTTTAGTCGTTGCCAGCCTTGGTAGAATAATCTTATGATTTAAGCTACTTAAGCAGTGGCGTCCTTTTGTTTATCTAGCGCTACATTGGCTAATGTGTCCCTTTTTTTTTAAAGACGGCAGGGTGTGAACTCAAGAAAATTGACAGCTCCTTCGTCTCTTAAGGTGTTGAACATTTTGTGTTTTGTGTAATAGAGACTAGTGAGGAGGGTAGGTTCAAACGTATTCCTGTCGTAGATGGAAGTTAGTTTCATGCACGTGCGTGTGTTTATGCGAATGGGTGAGTGGCGTGGTTTTGTGTTTGTGTGAGTATAAAGAGATCTCTGTTGAAAATGTTGTGTGTGTTTATATATATATATATATAATTGTTTTAACTTCATTAAAATATTAGTTTCAAATTTTGGCATAAAGTACGGAACTCAACCATCATGCATATATATATATATATATATATGTGTGTGTGTGTGTGTGTGTGTGTGTGTGTGTGTGTGTGTGTGTGTGTGTGTGTGTGTGTGTGTGTGTGTGTGTGTGTATATATATTGTGTAAAATATATTGTGATGGTTGAATTCCGTACTTTATGCCAAAATTTAAAACTAATATTTCTATGAAGTTAAAACAATTATATCTGCTTTATTTAATTGTAGAACATTTCTCCAACTATTGTCTTCGCTAAATTACTCTTGAGCCTGCACCGTCAAAACTTGCACTCATTTCATACATACATCGGTTTCAAATTTTGGCACAAGGCCGGCAATTTCGGAGGCGGAAATAAGTCGACTAAATCGATCCCAATATTTTATCGACCACCAAAGGATGAATAGTGAAGTCGACCTCGGTGGCATTTGAACCCAGAACGAAAAGACGGGCGACATAATCTTTTCTACTCTAAGCACAAGGCCCGAAATTGTGGGGAAGAGGGCCAGTCGATTAGAGCCACCCCAGTATGCAACTGGTACTTAATTTATCGACTCCAAAAGGATGAAAGTCAAAATCATCTGCGGCAGAATTTGAACTCAGAACGTAAAGACAGACGAAATACCGCTAAGCATTTCGCCCCGGCGTGCTAACGTTTCATATTTCTTTATTGCTCACAAGGGGCTAAAGATAGAGTGGATAAACAAGGACAGACAAAGAGATTAAGTCGATTACATCGACCCAGTGCGTAACTAGTACGTAATTTATCGATCTGAAACGATGAAAGGCAAATTCGACCTCGGTAGAATTTGAACTCAAAACATAACGACAGACGAAATATCGCTAAGCATTTCGCCCGTGCTAACGTTTCTGCCAGCTCACCGCCTTATGCCTTACGTACATATATTAAAAGTGATTCATATTCATGATTTATGTCAGTAAATGCAGAGTCTAGTGCCCACAGTTTAGTTCTTTTGGTTCGTATGTGAATGTTATTGCCAACAAAGTCCTTTGAAATGTTCGTTACTAAAAAGCGCTTAAGTCGCTGTACTTAATTCTAAGAAAGATCTTAGTATTACCTTTGAACAAAGGGACATGATAAACTGTGCAGGCAATAAATATGAATGAATAATGCATGCGCACCTGTGTGTGTGCGTGTGTGTATGTCTGTGTATGTCTGTGTGTGAGTGTGTGTGTGTGTGTGTGTGTTTGTGTGTGTGTGTGTGCGCGTGTGTGTGTGTGTGGTTGAGATCTTGTCCTTTGTCGCCATATCTTCCTCATCCCTCCCTCTTTGAGGCCTACTCCTGTCAATCTTCACTTCACCTCGCCTAGCACGTTTTACTCTATTGATTGTCTCTGAATCTAACTCTCTTCTGTCTCTCATGCTTCTACAGTTACACTCCAGCAGGACAGAAAAATAAATGCATATACAAATAAATACACGATGAAGTTTATTATGCTAGACTCATAATTTTTAGTCGTTGCTGATTTATATTTTGGTAGAGTTGTTCTTGGTGGTGGTGGTGATGGTGGTGTTTAATCCAAGGTCAACTGTAACCTGGTAGTCTGATGGTGAAAGATTTTTCTGAGCTCTGTTATTGTACAATCAAACGTTCCTTCTCTGTTTAAGACAGTAGAGTGAGATCTAAAACACACCTGGTAGCTGTTTCTAGCTAATCGAACGACTACGTAGAAGTTCTCTCGTGTGTCGTTTGTGTATTATGTTTGACTGTATCCCAAAATGTTATTTGTTGAGTAATTAGGGTTCAATTTTTGTTTCTTTCTGGGATGTTTCGGGAAGCGTTTCTAATTATTTTGTTGTACTGGAGTATTCTACGTTAACGATTACGATGTTGTTTGTTGCTCAACCCATGTCAGCGTGGGAGAGTGTACATAAAATAACGATGATGAAGATGATGATAAAGAAGACGAGGAGAAAAGAGAAAGAGGAGGAAGGGGAGGAAGGGGAGAAGAAGAAAGAGGAGTCATAATATATATCTAATAAACATATTTAGCCTTGTTATAAAATTAAATCCACGTGGCTAAACTCCATGACCTTCAAAGCCCAGAATGAGGGCAGATCCCAGGCGAGTCTTTCTTAAGACTCATCAGGGATCACTTAGATTGCCTTTCAAGCTATTGAAGATAAATTACGATGAGGTGCAACTGAAAATGTAAATAAGACTGTGAGAAACATAATGCCATTTACATAATGATACCAGGTTGACGACCGGGAATTTAATTATAAGAACACCCCTACTGCAGGGGTTGCGTGCGTGTGTCCATGTGTGTGTGCACGTGCATGCATACACACACACGCGTGCACATGTGTGTATGTGTGAGTGTGTGTGTGTGTGTGTGTGTGTGTGTGTGTGTGTGTGTGTGTGTGTG
>NC_068998.1:35789348-35789818 GCF_001194135.2 Octopus bimaculoides
ATAGTGTACTGTAGTGTAGGGTACAGTGGGGCGGAATTAATAGTCCAGAAAAAAACCACGAAATAAAACCATTTCAAAAATATATATAACCATTGAAAGCTGCCCTAAATGTTTCTGGAGCCCTCAACCTAATAGCAGAAAAAGGTGGAAAAGCAAAGTAATATAACATACATATAGTCTTAGATTCAACCAACCGTGTCGCAGTGAAGGGTTCTTTACTTAGATGCACTGTGAGTTACTTCTGGAAGATACACGTAATATACTTCTCCCCCCTCTCTCCTTCTTCTCGTTTCTTTTTTTATTCTTAGCTAATGTCGATGATGATGAAGATAAATATTCGGGTTGTCGCGTACATTTTGTATCCATATGCATACCGTAAGAGTAGAATAACTGTGTGTGCATGCAGCATGTATGCGTGTGTGTATACATACCTACATATATATATATATATATATATATATATATATATA
>NC_068998.1:35789834-35792843 GCF_001194135.2 Octopus bimaculoides
TGTGTGTGTGTATATATATATATATATATATATATATATATATATACATATGTACATATATATATATATACACACACATGTATATATGTATATACATACATATATAAATATATGCATATACATGTATATGTACACATACACACACACTCGCGTACACGCACACACATACGGACACACACACACACACACATACACACTCAATTGTACCAGCCATCACGCGTATCCCACAAGTAAATCCAAAGCATGTTTGCATCCAGAGAAAAGGATGGGGGGACCAAGGTACTTTGTAGTCTGGTCTGTGATTCAAGGCTAAAAATGGGTTTTCTTCAGACCAACAGAGCAAAGAATTTTGAAAGTTTTAAAGTATTTAATAATTACTTTGAAATCCAAAATTCAAGAAAACCAATTTTAGATTATTGTTGTGAGCGCAAATGCATTGCTGCGAATAAACAAACATTTAGATCAGTTAAAGTATGTTTAGAAAGTCGTATTCGCTGCTAATTTCCCCGCTGGAGCTTTCTCGCTGTAGACAATTAACGTGGAAGACCAAATCATTTCAAGGCGCTCTCGCCGGCAGAACGATTAATGCATTTCTAGCTTCTTGGTTACCCTCAGCATCGCGTATCGCAAGAGAGACAACCCTAAAATAACTTCGCAGACATTTTTGTCCTTATAATAAATCAGTATCAAAACAGGGACTAATCACGCGCGACGCCGACTGTAGGTAAACAAAATATTATGGTTACCATACATACATACACACATACATACATACATACATACATACATACATACATACATGCATGCATATATACATATATCATACATGCATACATACATACATGCATACATATGTGGGTGCGTGTGGGGTGCGCGCGTGCGTGCGTGTATTCATGAATGTATGTATGTATGTTTGTATACACAAAAAGTTCTCGGACTACTACTGTGGCGCGCCAGCAGATTCCAGCACACGGTTGCGTGAGGCAGTGAGAGCTAGCAGCGACCTTCATGACATAGTGCGCCGAATGACATCGCTGTTTAATTCGCAAGTTGTGAAATTTGTGTTTTTGGGATCATGTGTACGCTGTAGTCTGCGATTTTATCATGGATAGGAAGTAGGGACAGAGAGCCAACGTGAAATTTTGCGTTAAACTTGGGAAGTCTGCTATTGAGACATTGAGCATGCTTTAGCAAGATTACAGTGATGAGGTAATGGTCGTACGCAAAGTTTCGAGTGGTACGGACGCTTCAAAAGTGGAAGAACGTCCCCGGAAGACGATGAGCGATCTGGAAGACCTTCAATAAGCGTCACCCCTGGAAATGTAGAGAAAATTGATCAGCGTGTGCAAGAAGATCCTCGAATGGCAATCAGTGACATTCTGATGTTGTTAGTCTGTCGTGTGGGTCCGTGCAGGCAATCCTAACATTTTAATTGAATATACAGCGTATCTCTGCCAAGTTTGTCCCTACTTGCTGACCACTGAGCAGTAAGAATATCGTATCGAAATCTGACAGGATCTCCGCCAGCGTGCCGCTGATGACCCATCCTTCATGTCGAGGATCATCACCGGTGACGAGAGTTGGGTCTACGGGTAAGACCCTGAGACGAAGCAGCAGTTGTCACAATGGAAAAAAAGCTTTCATTTTCACGACCGAAGAAGACACGAAAGAACAATCAAGAGCATGCTCATCCGTTTTTTTTTACTTCCTCGGTATTGTGTATCGAGAACTCGTCCTCCAGGGCCAGGCCATCAATCGAGAGTTCTACTGCAATATTTTGAAGCGTCTGAAGGAGGACATTCGGCAAAAAGCAACTGGATTTGCGGAGTTTGAAGAATTTGTATTCTTCACGACAACAAGGCACCCTGTCACTGAGCTCTCCTCACTCATGAGTTTCTAGCCAAAAAACAACATGGTATCGCTTCCGCCCCTGCCCTATTCGCCAGATTTAGCACCTGTAGACTTCCATCTTTTCCCCAAGATGAAAATGCAGCTCAAAGGTCGCCATTTTAACACTGTTGTCGAGATCAAGAACGAACCACGGAAGGTCCTCGACTCTCTTACAGAAAACGACTTTTAGTCTGGATTCCAAAAGTGGCAGGAACGCTGGGACCGATATATTGCTGCTCAAGGTGATTATTTCGAAGAAAATTTTTAAAACCTAGATAAATATGTTTTTTTTTTCTTTTTATTAAACATAACTAGTCCGGGAACGTTTTGATACCACCTCGTATGTATGCATGTAAAATTCCCGTAAAATTATTAAAGAAAAGAAAATTTCGGCAAGAGGAGCGTAAGTGTTTCACCATCCTTGTTCTAACTAGTGATCACGTGATCGACCAGACAATCGGATGTTGTTATACATTGCTGTTCACAATGCGCTTTTATTGCATTGTTTTTAACTTTCGAGTGATGCCACCCGGTGGCCAGTCGCCGCAGGGTTACCCATTTACAGCAGAGGGATGGACTGTAGCAACGTGAAATGAAATGTTTTTTTTACTTAAGATCACGATGCGCCGCTCGGTCCTGGAATCGAACCCACGATTTTGTGATCCAGGGTGCAACATACTAACCCCTAGGCTACGCGTCTTCACTGTCATAATTAGTGAAAGTAGAAAAGCATAGGAGACATAGAGACAGCCTAGGAGTGAGTGAGATACAGAGGGTGAGAGGGAAATAGAAAGAGAAGGGGAGGAGGGACGAAGCTAGAATTTCAAATATGGGTGGTCTGTGAAGATATCTTACAAAGTACAATAAACCATGAGACCTACTTCAAAGGTCCCATGCATATCGAAACCGCAATGCCTCCATTTCCAGATTTATATGTTGTTTGTATTTTGAGATCATAATTTTGCACTGAATTTTTACCTCATGCCGCATTTTTAGAAAATCAAATATTTAGTGTATTTAAATAAACAAAGTAAATAAGTGCGTCACTCACACACACACACACATACACGTGTGTGTGTGTACGTAATATATATACATATGCATTTATATATATATATA
>NC_068998.1:35793156-35794109 GCF_001194135.2 Octopus bimaculoides
GTGTGTGTGTGTGTGTGTGTGTGTGTGTGTGTGTGTGTGTGTGTGTGTGTGTGAATCCTTTGGTATTCGTATCATGCGTATACATTCATACACACGTATACGCGTATGCGCAAACATTCAGTCCTGCATTCAAATATGGCAAACACTTCTTTCAAGGGTGTGTTAGAACATTTCACATTTCGGAAGTTTATAATACCGAAACCTGTGTTTACCCTAAAAAGCTGGGTATCTTGGTTTGGAAGTTGATTCAATCTAATCTTTCATGAATTGCTGTTTAAAATAAAACGATGCCAAGTGAAGGGGGGACGCAAAGATGGAAGTAATGAAGCCATGTGTATGGCGGAGTGATAGGGTGGAGTTGGACGGAGAAAATGACGAAGATGCAAGATAATGGGTATATACTAAAAGAGGAAGAGATAGGGGTTTCAAATGTTGGCACAAGGCCATTAAATTTAGTGGGTGCGGAGTGGATAAGTCGATTGCATCGACACAAGTGCTCAACCGATACTTGATTTTATCGACCAGAAAGGACGAAAAGCAAAGGGTACCTCGGCGGAATTTGAACTCACAACGTAAAGCGCTAATAATCTTTTTCTTTTTAACCGACGTGCTAACAGTTTTGCCATCTTACCGCCTTTGATAAATGATTTCAAATTTTGGCACAAATCCAGCAATTTTGGAGTTGGGTGGGATGGGGTGGACTGAGGGAGAAGCTATATCGATTACATCGATCTCAGCGCTTAACTGGTACTTATTTTATCGACTGCGAAAGGTTGGAAGGCAAACTCGACCTCGGTGGAATTTGAACACAGAATTTCAAGAAGAATTGCTGCTAATAATTTTATCCGGCTCTCTGACGGTTCAGGTATTTCATAATAATGAAAGTTCTTTCTGCTATAAACTCAAGGCCTGAAATGTTGGAGGAGTGGTTAAGTCGATTACATGAACCCCTA
>NC_068998.1:35794158-35796199 GCF_001194135.2 Octopus bimaculoides
TTATCGAACTCGAAAGGATGAAAAGACAACCTCAACTTCTGGGAGATCTGAGCTCAGAACGTAAAGTGCCGGAAGAAATGTCACTAAGCATTTTGTTTGAAACGCTAACGGTTCTATCAGTCCGTCACTTTAATAATCCTTTCTATGATAGGCACAAGGTTTGAAATTTGAGGACGGGGGTAAATCGAGATTACATCGACCCATTGCTCGACTGGTACTTATTTTATCGGCCCCAAAAAGGATGAAAAACAAAGCCGACCTTGGCGGAATTTGAACACAGAACGAGTAAAGGCCGGTAACCATTATTATCCAGTGTGCTAACGATTCTGCCAACTCGCGGCCTTTGAAAAGGCAGAAAGAAAAGACAATAACTCTAATGATTCTAGGCACTGGCACAAGACCACACATGTTGATGCTGTCGTTAATGTTGCTGTTGTTGTTGATGTTAGTGATTGTAGTGGTGGTATCGGTGGTGGCGGTGAGGCGGCGGCGGCGATGATGGTGGTCACCGTCAACAGTGATGATTTTGCTGCATTTGTCGTCGTCGTCGTCGTCTTCATCTTTATTGCTGTCGTCGTTGTCATCGTCGTGTTATCCCAGGACGCCGTGATATTATTCCAATTACATGTACACAGCTCCAGAACTTGTTTTTAAAATTGATGAATATACCGGATAAGTTCAGCCCTTGACAGACAAAAAGAATCATAGCGGAAAAACCGCGTCACCCAGAGAGCCAACGCAGATACAGACGAGGAAACGAAACGTTAGTAAAAAGGATATTTTGTAGATGATGGAATTAGTTTACTCAAATGCAATATAAACACCATGCTTTACATTACCCTTGTGTCCTGAACTTCTGATAAAAGTTTCAATAACCGTGATCTCGCAAGAACTCACAGTAAAGAAAATGGAAATGAATACCAGCAGAGTGATTTTATTCGACAATCTAACGCCTCTGTCACTTCGCCATCTTGGTGTAACTTACTGGTACGTTTGTTGAGAAACGGAATTCAGAATCGTACACGCTGTTTTTGACCTTAATACTATTACTACTACGACTACTACTACTACTCTTCCTACTAGCGCTGCTGCTATCTCATGGTATTTTAGAGTAATAGATATAACAAATTCATATAAAAAATCCACCGAGTGTAATGGCATACCACATCATTTATACGTACAAAACCATAAAACATAAAAATTTCGAAAGGCGTGTGGGATAGGACAAGTAAGTTATATAAAAACGGAGGTGTGTAAAAGGCGTTATACAATAAACGTGAGAACAGGTTTTTAAATTTATAGAAAAAAATACAAGTAATTGTATAGAATAATCTAAAAGACTATAATAAAATACGTAATAAATGAAAACAAGGTTTGATTTTAAAGGAGGCAAACTGCCTACACATAGGCAGGAAGCTCTACCTACGTTGGTCAGGGTACGCTGCGTTACGTCCTGATTACGAAAGCTCTCATAACCTCTGCATATGATGTTCGTCACTGGAAAGGCTTGAGCCTTCCACGTGGAGTGTTTTGTCGTAAAATTACATAAAAGTTACGAAACTCCTTCAACCATTAACCGGTCTTTTTGTGGTTCGCGTAATCCGATCCGTTTCAGTCGGTCCTACGAAGGAATGTACAATTTAAATCTAAATGGTAAGAGTTTTCTCAGCACAGGAGACAGATTTCTTCTTACCAGAGAAAAGGATTTCTTCATGTATGACATCCAAGAATGCCTCCATGTCAACATTTTTCTAATTGCCTTTTTGTCCAATACCTTTTCTGGTGTATGTTGGTACCAAGCACCCATTACCTCGTATCCATACTTCCGGCATAGTAGCCAGTGAAGGTTTGGGGCTACCTTGTCATGTCTGTGTCTGTACTCCTTCTGCACAAGACTCTCACAAGCATTATTATTATTATTATTATTATTATAACACAATTGAGAGGGTTGACGACGAGTAATTTCCTCTTTGGTCAAGGCCTTTTTGACCTTTTAAGGTTCCACCTGAAAAGGAAAGTGAGGCTGGAGAGGGAGTTCATT
>NC_068998.1:35796663-35806383 GCF_001194135.2 Octopus bimaculoides
TAATCATTCGTAATACAGTGTAGGTAAAAATGCACTGGAGTCTTTAGTCATCTGTCAAGTCACAACAAGGACCTCAGACAGATAATACTTTCCTTAAGATGTGCGCTATGACAAATAAGGCTGCTTTTTGCAAGACATCAATCTTACATGGGATTTCCAGTTGCCTTAAGAAGCCTTGAAGGAGGTGATTTGAAGCGTACCACCGAAAGCCTGATCATTGCTGCACAAGACCATGCTCTCTCTACCTATTCAGAGAAGTATAACATCTATAAAACTTCTGACGCCTAGAAATGCAGATTATTATTATTATTATTATTATTATTATTATATTCACTGTGGAAGACATAAGACGTGTTTTCAAACGCTCCAGGTTGGTGCAGCTTAAAACATTCATTTACACCGGTTTTGTGCTTATTTGCATTATTTATTTTATTCCACGTCGTCAATAGAAACACCCGAAACCGGTTACTGGTTTTCTACGGTTGTTTAGCCCCACTAGAGGCTATATTCGGCCCACCAACTAAGGTCAGTGGGTGGTTAATTTAATTTAAGCAAACACAACTCAACAAAATGGTGGAGCGAGTCTTGAAAGAGTTGAGAAAAAAACAAAACAAATTCCCCCACGAATCTGGTGACCGCTGAAGACTTCCTTCCCCTTCCTTCCGCTACTGGCAACAATACAGGTGAAGGGGAGGAGAAAAACGAAACTGTTACGGTATAAAGTCCACCTCGTAGTACTGGCAGTAGTAGTAGTAACAGCAACAGCGGTGGTAGTCACAACAGCAGAAGTAGCAACAGTGAGAGTAGCAGCAGTAGTGGTGATTGCAACAACAACAACAAAAGAGACAGCGACTGCAGTGGCAGTAGCGATAGCAACAACAGCAACAACGATAGCAAAAATGACAACAGCAACATCAACAAAACCAATACCAACGACATCGACAACAACAACGACAACAACAACGGCAGCAGCAGCAGCAACAACAACAACGAGAACATTACCAACAACAAAAGCACGTTCGCGGCAGCAGCAGCGAAAAAGAAGCAACGTTTTACCGTGGACCTCACAAATAGGGACGAAATGCTAACGCAGATGATGGAAACTAATTAAACAAGTAAAAACATGGGCCAGTCTAACTACTCCGTCAGAGGCAATTGAAGCAGTGGAGAGAAGAACGGTTCTTTTCAGATGCATCTCAACAGAAACGAAAAGAGCGGCTTTAATAGCTCAAGTAGATATTGAGGCAGTGCTGAGGTGCATCAGAGATGACATCGAGTACATAGCGAGGAGCAAGCAAACAGTACGGGACTATTTCAGTGCTGTTTAAGTCAGAAGCCTCCGCTGTGAAACATTCAATGACCCTACTGCAAAACCAGCAAAGTCATTATCTACCCCTCCACATAGGGAAACGTACAGCACGTGTGCGTATACCTAGGATCCCACTAAGGCTTGATATTTGGTGGCTTCTGGGATGCATAATCGTGGAGGGTACGAATACTGCCCCGATAGAGGTGGCAAGAACTGCCAAAGAGGACTGGTCCGGGGTTGACTTGGAGATACTTTTCCAGATCAGACCCGAAAACATGAAAAAATCCCGGACCACATCCGTCCCCAGAAAGGGACAGGGATTCACACCATGACTGAAGGCAAAAGACCGCATTGTTTCGCGTGTGGAGAAACGACTCATTCGGAAGCTCGCCGCCACTAACTGGTACAAAGTGCAAGGGTCAAAGGCCTCCACTGCTGCCTACGCCGGGACGAGGACCACAAACAGCACCAGCACCGGCAAAACCATTAGCAACAACACCAAAGACATTAACCACCCTAGGGGGAAACATTGAAAGCTCTCCCACCCCCTCACACCATACAAAACATACACACATAAGCAAGATTATAGACATACACACAGACGCACTTACAACAACAGACCCCTCATCTTCCAGTAGTGAAGATGAAGGAAAACCAAAAGGTCCCAAAAACAAAAATGAAAGCACAAAAGAAAAACTCCATAAAGAATAATAACACCCACAGTGAGAAAAATGGAGACACGACCCACGCAAACATCTCCCCGAAAACACCAACACCATCACTATCACCAGAACCTCCCAAATACAGACAACCTAAACAGACACAAGAACAGACACCCACACAAACATCTAAAACTGCAGACACCACACTCACAACACACACAGACACAACAGAAACGACAAGACCAATCACCACTACAGACAAGCAAACAAATTAAACAACACCAACGCAAAACATTCAACTTCGTACTCATCAGAAGGGACAACAAGGAACTGATGGCCCCCGTAACACAAAATGTTGAATTTGAAACAAGGAGAGTGATATTCGAATCGAACACATTTCGCGTACCAGAAGATTTCCTTCTGGTGCGAATGTCGCTCGATTCCTATACAAAATTTCGAGAGAGCTTTCCGGAGGACATAGGAACCCCGAACGTGAGACCCACATCGAGGCTCTTAAAGGGATTCCCTAAAAATACCTCACCAACTATGGAGGTCGAACCACCCGACCTTCACAAGACACCCGGAGGTAACTAAACCTTTCCCTTCTCTCTTTAGCTTGCCAACATGGCCATATTAAGAGTAGGATTTTTAAATGTTCGAGTCCTGGGGTCGCCCTGGAAGCAAGGGAGCCTACTCAACGACCTCAAGTGTCTAGAATTGGATATAATTGCTGTCAGTGACACCAGAATTTCCAATACACACGCACTGGCCCCCATCTTCTACGACTATCAGATCTTTGTATCTGATAGTCGGCCGGAAATAGGGAGTGGAGTGGCAGTTGTATGTAGGAAAGAACTGGATCTTGAGGTAAAGTCGATCTTCCGGGATCCGGACGGGAATTTGGTGATCCTGGACGTAAGCAATGGTGAATGTAGTGTCTTTAGACTGGTGGCCGTCTATACCCCTACCGGAGCCAAACGACCGGGTTTCTTTAGGCGTCTGGAAGACTTTCTAGGTACGTCTCACCCTTTACTGTTAGTAGGGAACTGGAACGGAATCTTAGATCAACGCTGGAATTGTGTGGGAGTAACTGATAGACGAGCAGGGTCCAAAAGCCTCGAGCACTTGGTCAGCCAGTTAAAACTGTCTGGCAGGTACCGACGAGATTTCCCTGATGCGCTAGTGTGGACCTGGGCCAACCGCCTAGAGTCATCCAGATCGTATATAGATAGGGTTTTCACTTGAAAAATAGATAGTAATAGTGTAAGATGTCCAATTTTTCAAACGGTCGCCTAATCAGACCATAAGTTTGTAATCTGTACGGTCGACCTAGATTAGACGCGTAGGTTAGGACCCGAGTAGGGGAAGCGGAACAAGTCGTTTCCAGCACGTAAGGCTTACAGGGACCGAGTCAACAATTTAGTTAAGCAAAAGTTGACAGTGGGGGTGGGGCTCAACAACTGGTGGTGGGCGGTTCTCAAAAAAGAGATCAGAGTAATATCGATAAGGTTTAGCAAAGAAATAGCGTTAGAAAAAATAGAAAGGAGGAGGGGTTAGTAGCTAAATTAAGCAAGGCTATTTCTAGAGGCACTGCAACCGACGTGCTAGCAGCGAGAATGGCATTAGACCAGTTCTTCAAACATAAAGGTTGCATTGTCAGAGCTAAGGCGCGTGCTCTAAGAAACGAGGGGATCAAAGCTGTTCGATGGTCCCGCGTGACAGAGGCGCAGCGTGGTAACAAACCACAGTTCGGTCTTTGACAGACCGAGACGGATACGAGCTGAGCAATTCCAGGCAGTTGCGTGAGACCTTTCGCCATCACTTTGCTCGGTTGTTCGGTGAGAGTGGCGTGGCGGAAATGGTGGCAGACTTCAGTCCCTACCTCGACGGATTACCGCATCTATCGACGGCCGACGCTGAGGGCTATGAAAGGCAGGTAACTTCAGCCGAAATTCAAGATGCCCTTGTCAGCTGCACGAAGCGCAAGTAATCCAGTTTAGATGGTCTGCCCTATGAACTTTACGTAAATATGCCAGACGTATTCTCCGATCTCCTCAAAGCGCTCTACTGCAACTGGCAGCAGAACGGGAGTATTCCCAGTTCTGTAAGCCGGGCATAGTGACGCTGAAAGACGTAAACAAGGGAGACACATTAGATAACTTCAGGTCCATAATTCTGTTTAAGACAAGGTTTAAGATTGTGGCCAAGGTATTAGCGAAGAGATTGGCGCTTGTCGTCGAGGATTTGATTGGAGAGGTACAAACCTGCGCAATCCCGATTAGGTCCATACACGACAACCTCCACCTCATGCGATACATCATAGAAAGCGTAGAGTGTAAACCTGGCTTCGGTGGGGCGCTAATCAATTTAGATCAATCGAAAGCATTCGATAGGGTCGACCATCGATATCTAGAGGCAGTCCTCAAAGCGGCTGGCTTCGGCCTCGTCTTCAGAGGTTGGATCGCTGCAATGCACAGCGGCATCTGCTCAGTGGTCAAAGTTAATGGCCACCTCTCGGAACCGTTTTAGATCTCCCGATTGGTCCTTCAAGAGTGCCTTCTCTCCTCCCTTCTGTAGGCATTGACTCTTAAGCCTTTACTACGGAAGCTGGAGCTGCTACAGGACATCCCGCTCATGCCAGGACGCAGAAGGGCTGTGTCGGCTTATGCGGACGACATCACCGTGATTGGTGTCGGACACCTCAGAAATCAAGGTGTTCGGTACATCATTGGACTAATATGCAAAGTTGACAGGAGCAAAACTTAACCCGGAAAAGTCGGTAGGCATACAACTCGGCACCTGGAGAGGCAAGTCCATGCTGTCCAACAGCGTCGTTGGGCGCTGGACGGACGGACCGGGAAAGTTGCTTGGGGTTTGGTTCGGACCAGACCTCCAGGTGGATAAGAATTGAGACAAGATGACGAGTAGGGTAGCCAGTCTCACCCAGAAATGAGCTATGAGGAATCTGTCACTGAAAGAGGTGGCGAATGCCAGTGTCTTTGCATTACTGACTTGTGGAGTTATGTTGAACAGCTGTTATCACATGTTGGACGGATCCGGCTATCGGCCGAGTCTATAGTGAAGATCGATCTGCTGCCTTCCATTGGTCCGATAGCAGTAGCGAAAGAGGTGGACCAGGCTGAAAGGACTGAAGACGGACACTTTCCTCTTCGGCCAATCCCTCATCAACTTTTTCAAATTTCACTTGGTAAGGAAGATGAGGGTGGAGAGAGAAGTGCTGCCCCCATCAGTACATATGCTAAAAGGTGGGTGAATATAGCGAAAATGTGAGTGGACCTACTCTAATAATGCGCCTGTAGGCTAGTGAATTTGAGAGGGAGAGGGGTGCCCTTCCCGGATGCCCTCGAAGAGTCGAGTGGTCCAGGATTGGTGAGGTACATGATTCAACCCCAGGTGGTTACCCCCCTATTGGGGAACTTTCATCGCTATATTCTTTTTGTTTGATATTATTATTGTTTTGGTTGTATACTCGTTGTTTTGTGTAAAATCCCCACTGTCTACCTCTACTGCATTGTTCCCTATATGTCGGCCCTGGTGGCCAATAAATGAAATAATAATAATTATTATTATTATCATTTAAAACAGGTACATGGAAAATAGAGTCGATTAAAAGTATTACCCCCGTACTTGACATGGAAATTGTTTCTCAACCCGGAAAGGATGAAAATTAAAGTCGCCCATGGTGGAATTCGAACTCAGAACACTATGAGCCGGGAAATTTTATGCATCCACCAACGTCTATGCAGTGAAAATAATAACATTAACAATAATTCTTTCTTAGGTAGACATAAAGCCTGGAATTTCGGGGAAGAGGACTAGTCTATTACATCTACCCCAGTGCACAACTGATATTTGTTTTATCGAGACTGAAAGGCGAAATTTGAACTCAGAACGTAAAGATGGACGAAAGCCGCTCAGCATTTTGCCCGGCGAGCTTACACTTCTGCCAGCTCGCCGCCTTAGCAGCAAGTTCTAATTTATGCACAATGTCAGAAGTTTTGAAGAGAGGGAATTAGTCGATTGAATCAGCCTCATTACTCCATTGGTGGAGGCGCAATGGCCCAGTGGTTAGGGCAGCGGACTCGCGGTCATAGGATCGCGGTTTCGATTCTCAGACCGGTTGTTGTGAGTGTTTATTGAGCGAAAACACCTAAAGCTCCACGAGGCTCCGGCAGGGGATGGTGGTGAACCCTGCTGTACTCTTCCACCACAACTTTCTCTCACTCTAACTTCCTGTCTCTGTTGTACCTGTAATTCAAAAGGGTCAGCCTTGTCACACTGTGTCACGCTGAATATCCTCGAGAACTACGTTAAGAGTACACGTGTCTGTGTACCATAATGTTGAGTGCTCAGCCACTTGCACGTTAATTTCACGAGCAGGCTGTTCCGTTGATCGGATCAACTGGAACCCTCGACGTCGTAAGCAACGGAGTGCCAACAACAACAACAACAGCTCCATTGGTACTCTATTTTATCGACTCCGGAGGGATAAAATGCAAAGTTGACCTGAGCGGAATTTGAACTCAGGACGTAAAGAGCAGAAAGAAACACTGTAAGGCATTCTATTTGATATTTCAAAGACTCGGCCAATTAAGAAGTACAAAGCCATTTTTTTTCTTTGTGAAAGTCACCCCTTGAAATTTTGACTGGTACTTTACTTTATCGACTTCGGAAGGAAAAGCAGAACGTTGACTTCAACAAGATTTGAACTCAGAAGGCAAAGAGCTGGGGGTAAAAAAGACAAATCATGACAGCTTGTCTGGCAATGTAACCAATCCGCCAAAAGCGGATTAAAGATCACAAACTTCTCAGAAGGAAATGGTCTACTAAACTAATTTTAGCATATTACTGGTACATATCAACTGTTGATAGATGAAAGACAAAGTCACTCTCGGTGGGATTTGAGCTCAGAACGTAAAGGGACGTAACTGAATACCAAAAGGCATATAATAACAATAATTACTCAGACATAAGCACAAAGCGACAAGTCTTTAGGGAAAGAGTTGTAGTCAATTTGAATCGACCAGAACGCTTAATTTTATGTAGCCCAGAAGATTGAAAGGCAAAGATGAAGCCGTAGAGATTTGAAATTGGAACCAATAGGGGATGTGATAAAACACGGAATAATAATAATAATAATAATAATAATAATAATAATAATAATAATAATAATAATAATAATAATAATAATAATAAGAAGAAGAAGAAGAAGAAGAAGAAGAAGAAGAAGAACAACAACAACAACAACAACAACAACAACAACAACAACAGCAACAGTAGCAGCAGCAGCCGCACTATTGCATGATAACGAGGTGATAGAAGCTAACCTTATCCCCAAAAGATCTTTTTTTCTTTTTTCAGACTCGCTCCTTATTCCTGCTATTCGTCTCTCTGGATGACTTCATTAATAAATTTACTGAATCAAACCACCAAAGATACTTTGTGCAAATTATAGACTATCTTTTATATGGATGATTTAAAGCTATACACAAAATACTTTGAATTCAAAGAATGAGAACGGAACCACCCAAACAAGTACTTAGTCGTAGATTAAGCCGATAAGATATAACAGAGAGAGAGAGAGAGAGAGAGAGAAAGAGAGAGAGAGAGAGAGAGAAAGAGAGAGATGTAGAAGAAGAGGCAGCCTAATATTAAATGCCAAATTCAATTCCCAAGATAAGATAGTAGGTAAAAATACACTCGACAACCTATAATGAATATAATGAATTGGAGTTTAAGTGAACTGAGGAGCCGAGATAAGAAAATGAGTAAATTACTGCATTCCGGACCTTTCGTTGTAAAGCTGATATAGGTAGGATATGTCTTATACCAGACATACAGGTGGGTTGAAGCTTAATAAGAGTACAGAACTATAATATAGTAACTACAGTGGGCCTAGAAAATACGGAGAAACATTCAGAGTGCATTGGTTAGAGTACTGTTGGTGTTGTAGGATAATACGAAACGCAAAGACAAGCAAGAATGTTCCCGATGTTTTAATACGAAGGTGTGCAGAAAAGTTTCTGACTTTAAGGGTATCGCGAAAGGCCTGATTGGAGGCCTAACCTTCTGAGTTCTTTTACAGGGCTTAGAAAAACTGAAAGACCGCTGCAATAAGTGTGTGCATCGGAGAGGGGAATATGTTAGATAAAATCATAGTTAACTGATCCTCCTGTATTGTCTTTTACCCAGAGCCAGGAACTTTTCAGCACCCTCTCGTATATGGCAGCAACAAGACGATGAGGTGACAGAATCGTTAACGTGCCGGGAAAAATGCTTAGCTGTATTTCGTCCGTCTTTGCATTCCAAGGTAGACTTTACCGTTCATCCTTTCGGGTTCGATAAAATAAGTACCAGTTGAGCACTGGGGTCGACTAATCGACTTATCCCTTCCCCGAATTTGCTGACTTTGTGCCAAAATTTGAAATCAATATTTGACACCAATAAAGACCAACCATAGAAGCTATGGAAAATAAGATTAAATACAAACAAAACAAGGGGGGAAATATTTCACGAAGACCAACGTCAAAGCTAAACTTCAAAAATACTAAAGAAAAGATGGGAAAAAGAAGCCTGTCTTTGAGTAGTGTCCTGCAAGACTCGACAAAGAAAAGATGAGACAACAGTTTCAAAGACCGTAGGCTGAATGCAGAAACGGTAGGTCTCAGTTTTTAGCTAAACAATATCAGTATTTAGTCTGAAAAATATCTAGGTAAATAAAAGATTGAAAAAAAAGTTGTTACCGACGACTGTAGATTACAGTTTTATAAATAAGCACTGAGTCACTTAATTTCCAGTGTTATCCAGTTCAAATAAAGACGTGGCAGGGTTGAGGGGCAATATCCAGACACTTTCACGGGAACGATGAACATCAGCGGTAAATATAAGCATGTAGCAAATCTAGCATGGGAGTTGTCATAGCAACATATCGAAGTCTATTTTCTGGGCCTTTGTACCTCATGCTCGCCATTTTCATCTTTGAGTTTTTGTTGTTGTTTTTTTTTTTGAGAAACGGATATTTTTAGTTGTTCTGTTACTACCCCCATTTGCATCACTTTTGAACTGTGCTTTTATCCGGATCTATTCAATTAAATATAAGTATGACAGCAGGCAACTCGTTTAACCTTTCATGTATGATAGAGAAAGCGAAAACAGAGGAGGATGCTGTTTTTTTATTTTTTCAAGAGAGGAGTGTTATCCCTAAAATAAAATTATGTAAAAATAGACTTTCCACCATGTGTATGTTCTTTTAGCCTATGTAATTTCTTTGACGACCAGCAAAACACCAATCCTAACCCCAAACACTAACCCCAGCTCCAAATCCTAAAATTAAACCCTAGCACTAACCCTAACTCTAAACCCTAACCCTGGAACCTAACCTTATCCCTAACGAAGAGTATTTTTTAAAAGTTTTTGCAAAAAACATTCCGTTGAGGAGATTTTCCTTTTTAAATTATTTACATAGGCGACTCTACCAGCTCACCACATTCATAATGATAATAATAATATATGAGCTTGATATGAGGTGACTGGATATTTGCTGGTGATGAAGCTAACACGCAGAAATCCAGAACCAGCTGAAGTTCTGAAGTTGATATTTTTCTGCGTATTTAACTCTATAAGAGATACTTTCTCAAGACGAATACCGCAGTTTAAAAGGCTTGCCATCGTGCACACATCCATTTTAAGTATATACACAGATTGCTGCTGCTGCTGCTGCTGCTGCTG
>NC_068998.1:35806484-35807095 GCF_001194135.2 Octopus bimaculoides
AGGAGGAGGAGGAGGAGGAGGAGGAGGAGGAGAATCATGAAGTTACAGCATCGTTTCGGGCTGAGTAACAACGTGAGATAGGGAAAACAGAGCTCTCTGTAAAAGCTGGAATAAGTCCGATAATATCACCAAAATCTAAACACAATTTACAAAAATAAACAAATAAATAAAATAAAATGAATAATAATTGAAGAAAGTTGTTATAAGGATCTCAGTAAGTACAGCTGGCGCTTATTTTATGTATAACATGTGATTATTGCACACAAAATATATCATTAAAATGAAATACATGTGTGTAAATAAGGTCAACATCACGAGGGAGCAACAACACAGAGCAAAAGGAATTTGGGGACACAAAGGAAACCCAAAAGAAAGCAACAAAAAAAAAGAAAAATCTCTGAAGATACAATTGATACTTATATGTGATTATTACATATAAAATGTTCTACTTTATTGCGTTCCGACCACGTGGTTTCGAAGATTCAATATACTGCACCTTGGACAAGCGTCTTCTATTATAGCTCCTGGCCGACCAAATCTTTGTAAGTAGATCTGGTAAATGGAAACTGAACGTTGGACGTCACATATGTATGTGTGTGTGTGTGCATGTG
>NC_068998.1:35807172-35812002 GCF_001194135.2 Octopus bimaculoides
TGTGTGTGTGTGTGTGTATGTGTGTGTGTGTGTGTGTGTGTGTGTGTGTGTGGTGTAGGAAAAATCATCTTGTGGCATGCAAGAATGGAAATTATTCTGGATCGACATTCACAACTACGATTTTGTTCAGAGGGATCTGGTACTATGGCAGTTACGTTGATTTCATAGGCGACGACTGCAAACTTCTCCCTCTCTCATCTTAAGTGTAGTACACTTAAAAACACTCGAATTTTGTAAAAGAGGCTCAAGTGTTTACATGTACAAAAGTAGCATGAGTGAGACCATAATGTTGACTGGTTTCTTCTACTAGTGACCGTTAACTTAAACAACTGAACGGATATTGTTGTTCAATGCCTTAACGCTTGGCTGAAACTGATTACCTGTGACACAGCCTCAACATCCTGGCGGTTTGGCCTGTCAAATTTTTTTCAATTGATCCAAACTGATTACAGCGAAACCAAAACCAGATTGTGTCCTTTTCCTCTCTACTCTGTTTATCATTAGATGGATGTTGTCTTCATCTCCTTACCCATCAACGCCATGAGCGTGAAATTCATTACGTTACTTTTTCTTCGCCCTTTTTCAACATGTGTACGCCCACTCTCGCACATACAAGCATATCACACAAATATTTAATAAAGGTAACGACAGTAATAATCCTTTAGGTTATAGGCACAAGGCCTGAAATTTGGGAGATGGGCAGTAGCCGATTACGTCGACCTCAGAGTTCAACTGGTACTTATTGCATCAACCCCGAAAGAATGAAAAGCAAAGCTGACATCGGTAGGATTGAACTCATAACATAAAGAGCCGGAAGAAATTTCGAAAAGGATTTTGTATGATGCACTAACGTTTTTTCCAGTTCACTGGCTTAATAATTATTTCAAATTTTCGCACCAGGCCAGCAATTTCGGTGGAGGGGTTAGTCTATTATATCGGTCGCAGTGCGTAACGGATACTCCTAGGCGGAGTTTTAACTCAGAACGAAAAGCCGAAAGAAATACCGCAAAGCATTTTGTCCGGCGTGCTTATGGTTCTGCCAGCCTGCCAACTTCATGATGATGATGATGGTGGTGGTAGTGGTGATGATGATAATAAGAGAATTAGACCAAAGCCAGACATACAAATACTTAGGAATCCATAAACTAGATACGATAAAACACACACACAAATGTAAGAAAAAATTTTTTAAAAGAATACTATAGACGAGTAAGATTAATAATGAAAACAGAGCACAATGCGAAAAACAAGATAATAGCTCTCAACATTCTAGCCGCCCCAGGTGGTATAAGTTACAGCTCTAATATCCTTAACTGTACACTAAATGGACTAATCAAAATGGACAGGAAAACAAGAAAAATAATGACAGGATTTAAGATGCACCACCCAAAATCTGACATAGAACGATTATATATACAACGTATCGAAGGTGGTAGAGGCTTTATACAGCTAGAAAACTATTACAAAATAACTACCATAGGACTACAAAAATATCTACTTCAGAAGCAAGGAAAACTAATACAAACAGCCACAAAACACGAACAAAACAAAAAAGTGTTTTCAGTCTTTAAGGAAGCTGACAAATACAAGAAAGAAGTCATAGTACCTAACAACTATGGAGAAATAGAAGAAACAACAAAAGCTGTAAAACAACTGAAATCAAAACCAAAACTGGAACAGCAATGGATCATGATAAAACGATGGCAAGAAAAGCCCCTTCATGGCAAATAATAGGCTAAACGCAAAAGAAATAGACAAAGCAAAATCCCAACAATGGATGAGAAGCTCAGGACTCAAAGCAGAGAGTGAAGGATTTTTAATTTCAGCACAAGATCAAAGCCTTCCTACCAGAAATTACCAAAACTTGCAGAATATGTGGAGATGGAGAAGAAACAATAAATCATGTTTCTTTGGCTGCCCAGTCCTGGCTAAGAAGGAATATATTCACAGACACCACAGAGTCGGGACCTATATACATTGGAGGCTATGCCAACATTATGGAATAACAACAGAAAAAAGGTGGTTTAGGCACACGTCTGAAAAGTTCACAGAAAATGAGAAAGCAACCATACTATGGGATATGCTAATACACACAGACAGAGAAATCGAGGCCAAATAGCCGGATATAGTTGTCAGATCACAAAAAAAAATGCTTTTTAATCAATGTATCAATACCAACAGATGTCAATGTTTCTCTAAAAGAAACGGAGAAACTTTCAAAATACAAAAACCTGGAAATAGAGGTAACTCAAATATGGAGTCTAAAAACAGAAAGAATTCCTATCATAGTAGACGTGTTAGGTATGATAAAAAAATATTCAAACAAATACATAACAAAAACACCAGGATTAACAAGTATATATAATATACAGAAAATAACACTACTAGGCACCGTGCTCATCCTACGTAAAACACTTTCAATACAGTAAAAATAAGAGCTTCACAACAAACCACAGCACATACCCAAGGTACACGGAAGCTGCACTCGATAGTGCAGTGAAAGCACGTCATAAAAATAAGACTACTGAATAATAATAATAATAATAATAATAATAATAATAATAATAATAATAATAATAATAATAATAATAATCTGGTGTACCCTTATCAGACGGGTAGTCATGATGGGTATACTGGGCTTCGTATATTTTACCCCAGTGTCGCTTTGATGGCATGCACTGCTCTCTCACTCAATAATAATAATAATGATGATAATAATAATGATCATGGTAATGATAATGATAATGATGATAATAATGATAATAATAATAATAATAATTATTATTATTATTATTATTATTATTATTATTATTATTATTATTATTATTATTATTATTATTTTTTTTTTTTTTTTTTTTTTTTTTTTTTAATAAAATATGGTCCGGTGTCTTCTGCCGAACCGGGGTCATCCCTTGACCTTAGGGTCACAGCAGGCCCTCATCTCATGGAGAGTACACGGCGTAAAATGTATTCGGAACCTAGCAACACTATTTTCTGAAGTTCTCCCACGTTAACACTGCAAGGGAGTCTATTGAGCTGCTTATCAAAGCCCTTTTTAATTAGCCCTAACACTCCAGTCACCACTGGTGCTGTGCTGCTTTTCATTCCCCACACCTTGGTCATTTCTATTTCTAGGTCTTTGTACTTAAATAACTTCTCAATTTCTATAATGGACACATTTCTCTCTGATGGTACTGTCACATCTATCATTAAGCATTTCTTATTCTTCCCATCTTTGATGATTATGTCCGGCCTGTTTGCCTTGGTTTCTTTATCGGTGTTGATTGGCATGTCCCAGTGTACTGTTACATCATCTTTTCAGGTTTATGCTGGTACCATCCTTCTGAAGTTGGAAGCTGGTATTGTTTACATATCTTCCAATAGATATATAGTGCTACTCTATCGTGTCTATGAATATATTCGGTTTTTGCAAGCGCTGTGCATCCAGTTAAGATGTGGTCCACTGTTTCATCCTGCTCATGACACATTCTGCATTTCGGATCAGTGCCATCGTTCATGATTTTGTTGTGGTAAGCCCTGGTTGCCAAGCTTTGCTCTTGTGCTGCTATTATATAAAAAAAAAACCTTCGGTTTCAGCCTTCAGTCATGAGCTCATCCACACATGAGTGTCTCGGTTTTCTACGTCTGGTTTGTTCACTCTACATGGGTATCGGCCATGCATCGGTTTTTCTAGCCATTCTTCTTTGCTCTTCTTCTGGGCTTGTTTTCAGCACAATCAACTGGCAAATTATTATTATTATTTTATGTTTGACTTTTGTTTTGCATTTGTACAAGTTGGATCCAAGTCTCACCCAGAGACCTCAAGAGACAACAAGTTAGAAGTTCATGTAGGTGTTATGCCTAGGGTACCATATATTTGGATTTGTACAGTTTTGTTCAAGTGAATGTTTAAGAAACCATAAGAAAATTATGTGTTTGCTTTAAAATTTGAGATCACATAGACAGTATTTTACGTAGGATATGGGCAGTTCCCATGAGCACTGTCTTTTGAACTTCAGCCATTTTGGGGTTTCCTGGTATCTGAGCTAGGTAGTAATCAGCCCGTTTCGCTGTCATTCTCAGGGCACCTATGACAATAGGTATTGTTTTCGTCTTCAGATTCCACATTTTGCTAATTTCTATTTCGAGATCTTTATATTTGCTCAGTTTTTGATAGGTCTTGACAGATACGTTTATATCGATTGGGACAGTCATATCAATGAGGAGGCATGATTTTTGTCTGAAGTCTTATTATTATTATTATTATTATTATTATTATTATTATTATTATTATTATTATTATTATAACAAATAATATAAAAGAGTAAATTAAAACAACAACAAAACAACTAGCATCTTCCCGATACCCGAGGGCCACCAACATGGGTCAATGAAGGAAACCCACGGATCTTGGAACGCCTTAACACCCAAGTGCCAATGTAGATTTCTCACGAAGGTACAACTTAATGTGCAGAAGCAGCGGCAACAGCAGTAGTAGTTGTTGTTGTTGTTGCTCTTGTAATAGTAGTGGTAGCAGTAGTAGTAGTAGTAGTAGTAGTAGTAGTAGTAGTAGTAGTAGTAGTAGTAGTAGTAGCGGCAGCAGCAGCAGCAGCAGCAGCAGTAGTAGTAGTAGTAGTAGTAGTAGTAGTAGTAGTAGTAGTAGTAGTAGTTGTTGTTGTTGTTATACTAGTTGGGGTAATTGTAATAGTAGTATTAGAAATAATAGTAGTTGTTATTGTAGATGTAGTGTATGTGGATGTACGTGTGTGTTTGTATATGTGTGT
This sequence comes from Octopus bimaculoides, assembly GCF_001194135.2. Lineage (NCBI taxonomy): Eukaryota > Metazoa > Mollusca > Cephalopoda > Octopoda > Octopodidae > Octopus > Octopus bimaculoides. Next base: position 35,811,957 of record NC_068998.1, read on the forward strand.
GTGTGTGTGTGTGTGTGTGTGTGTGCGTGTGTGTGTGTGCGTGTGT
>NC_068998.1:35812012-35813045 GCF_001194135.2 Octopus bimaculoides
TGTGTGTGTGTGTGTGTGTGTGTGTGTGTGCGTGTGTGTGTGTGCGTGTGTGAGTGTGTGTGTGGTATAGAGGGTTAGAGGGGAATGATCTTGCGGCATGCAAAAATGGAAATTATTCTACCAGAAGACAAACCAAAAGAAAGTTTCAGCAACATGGCTACGGCTGAGTTGGGGAAAATACCTCAGGGAACAGAGACCTGAACACACAGAATACAGATACGATTGTTTCTCACAAATGTAACAAAGTGAGTTGAAAAACAAAACTACGATTAAATGAAGTTATCCAAATAATGTGTAAACAAAAACTCCCTCTGTGGATATTTACAATTTAATAACATTATGCTTCAGTAAAAATCAACTGATCGATATTTTATGACGATATAATCAATATAAACGACATGGATTGGAGTGGATCTGGTCTTCAAAGCCAACTAGTGACAGGAACGGACATGTTTCGGTTTTATTCAGCTCCCTCAGTGGAGGATATTCTCTACTCATTTGGTAAGACTAAGATTGATTAATATATCTATAAAAGCAGAGGGAATGTGGTATTGATTATAATTGTAAACACTGGCCGAGGGAAAGTATATCAGGTGAGATTTCTGTATACTAAATACAAATCTGGTATGGACACACACACACACACACACACACGTGTGTGTATGTGTGCATATATATTTATAATACGTTGAGAAACTTCGACCAGCTAGGATTGTCATGCAAGCAATTAATAGATAAAACTTCTTCAGTTGGTGTAAGAAATCTTCAACTAAAATATAATCAACAACAAGAAATGCAGAAACCACGAATGAGTTCATAAAATCTTTTTGAAAATTAAGTACACAAACACGGTTGTGCGTGAGCGCGTATGAGTATGTGTTGGTATATACATATCTATATATATATATATATATATACTTATACTCACATACATATACATACACACACATACACACACATGCTTACACTCATACACAGACACATATACATATTTATATACATACAGACATACACAGGTTATTAAAGGGAAAGA
>NC_068998.1:35818511-35819699 GCF_001194135.2 Octopus bimaculoides
GTGTATATATTTATTTATTTATTTATATATCCATCCACTTGGCACAGTGGGCTCTGCTGTGCATGCGCACTAAGTTTTAACGTTCTAGTTTACTTCCGCTGTTTACAGCAGTGCTTGGAAAGAACGTATGTAGCATGTGATCGTCGCACTGACCATAGCAAAGGAAGTTGTCATGGCGATACCTGATCAGAGGCCTACTCAAAGTTGCAGAAAGTATATAGAGAGGAGTGTATGAGTCGCACACAAGTGTACGATTGGTTCACACGTTTCCAAGATGGCCGAAAAAATGTCGATAGTGACGAACGTTCTGGGAGACCCGCAACCAAGAGAACTAACAAAGACATTGCAGATGTGCGTGTAGCTGCGAAGGGAAATCGTCGAATCACTATCCATGAGTTATCATAGGATGTGCAGATTAATTGCGGTTCAGTTCGATCCATTATCACTGAAGATTTGGGTATGAGACGCGTGTCTGCTAAGTTTGACCCAAAATTGCTTTCAGCTGACCAAAAAGACACTCGTGTTTCAGCTGAACAAGATCTCGTTGATGGTGCAGAGAACGATGAAAACTTTTTGAAAACTTTGCGTTGTGCTCTGAGCAGGTATCACCAAGCTTTTGGCAAAATTTGATGCAGATACTCTGCTCAGCTTTCTCTGTCATGGTCAATGCGACGATCACACGCTACACATATTCCTTCCAAGCACTTCTGTAAATAGCGAACGTGAGCTAGAATGTTAAAACTTAATGCACATGCACAGCAGAGATCAAGTTCAATCCGTGTCAAGCGGTTTCACTCGTTGTACTTTAGTCATTTGACTGTGGCCATGTTGGAACACCGCCTTTAGTCGAACAAATTGATCTCAGGACTTATTCTTTGTAATCCTAGTACTTATTCTATTGGTCCATTTTACTGAACCGCTAAGTTACGGGGATGTAAACACACCTACATCGGTTGTAAAGCGATGGTGGGGAAAAAGCACGGACACACAAATACACAAACGCACACACACATATATACGACGGGCTTCTTTCAATTTCCGTCTACCAAATCCACTCGCAAAGCTGTGGTCGGGCCGAGACTACAGTAGACGATACTTGCCCAAGATGCCACGCAGTGGGACTGAACCCGGAACTATATAGTTGGGAAGCAAGCTTCTTACAATACAGCCACTCCTACACCTATATAT
>NC_068998.1:35820578-35821722 GCF_001194135.2 Octopus bimaculoides
GTTTGTGTGTGTGTGTGTGTAATCCAAGAGAGTTAGGGGTTGAGGATTCAACCCACTAAGGGATAATATATATCCAATATACTGCTGGGAGGGTACTCAATTATCGTTACACTAGGTTATACCAAGTGCAATAAGTGGGAGCGGGTAGAATTTGTTTTTTACCCTAAATTTATATATAGCAATAAGAAGATGGAGGGGAATGTGAGGTACTCATCAACTTGCAGACACTATATTCCGTTGATTAATCTGTTTATTTTATAACCAAAATGACAAAAAGGACAATATAGAGACACTTATGACATACCATGTCATATCAACAATTAAGATTTCAAATTTAATGGAAGTAGAGAAGGGACAAAATCTTACAGCTGTTTCGGCCTAGTGTTGGCATGCCCCATTCTATCTATATAACTCCAGTACACTGGAGTAATTAGTAGATGAAAAGGATGTAATGGGGGTACATGTATGATTCACTAGGCCTCTTCAGAGATTTGTATGCAAAATTTACATACAAATATAAAATAACAATAAAAATAAAATATAAAAATATAAGGCATATAAAACATACAAAATGTATATAAAAAACATATAGTCATAAAAACTCATATATACATGCATACCAAAATAGTCAACAATCACTGTTACCATATGTGAGGGGGACAGACACACATATATATACCCCTATACATACATACATACATACATACATACATACATACATACATATATGTATATATAAATACTCCCATACATCCATGATCCCTGGTATGAACGTTTTTCGTTGTGTTTGGAAAGTTGCATATATGCTAAATCTGTGGGGTACGTGCGTGTCAGTTCTGTATGTGGTGGAGGTTGTCTATGTAGAAATTATTTCTTGAGATATATATATATAAAAAGCGAGCTGGCAGGATCGAGTGGTATTTCGTCTGCCGTTACGTTCTGAGTTCAAATTCTGCCGAGGTCGACTTTGCCGTCCATCCTTTCGGAGTCGATTAAATAGGTACCAGTTACGCACTGGAGTCGATATAGTCGGTTTTAATCCTTTGTCTGTCCTTGTTTGTCCCCTCTATGTTTAGCCCCCTGTGGGTAATAAAGAAATATATATATTGTTAAATTTTGGGATGGTCTTCTTTTGATTTGTTTT
>NC_068998.1:35822018-35823257 GCF_001194135.2 Octopus bimaculoides
TCATCATCATCATCATCATCATCATCATCATCATCATCATCATCAACATCATCATCATCATTATCACCATCTGAAGTTCTCAAGCAGACAAACGCAGACTTCGTAACGGACTAAATCAAAGGTCATTGAAAAGGTTGCGAGCAGAAACGAAAGAGCTTTCACAAACAAAAACAAAGCAAATGACTTACTGTTTAGCCAAATTAAACAAACAATTGATTTGTTAGTTGGGTATTCAACCAATTGACTAATGATAAAGGAGTGGAATTGATACAGTCCGTGTGTTAATAATATTGGCATAATGACTTTCGCTAGAGACGAAACATTATGTCTGAGAAAAGATGAGATATTATGCCTGAAACGTAAAGAAGAAAAAATAGATGACTGAAATAGTATAACATGAATAGATATACATTGATGTACATATGTAAGGATATCTTTGAATGGTATCTTTGTTTTTATATACACATCTAAATATGTAATTGTCTCTTCAAAACGCTTTTGAGCTTTATTTCGTTTTTTTTTTCTTTCATTGAAATAAGGCAAGAGAGTTTGGTAAGAAGAGCGCCTGAATTCATTTCCTACCACGGTTCTTGAACATACACACACGCACACACACACACACACACACAAAGAATCTTGCAAACCAGATAGAAAAACGAAGTAAAAAACAAAAATAACCACCCCAAAATATAACAATATTTGCTTCAGCGCACGATTTCACATCAGGAATCTTGCAAAACAAATACAGAAATGTATACATATATATAATTTAGTGATTTTAGATGCTTTGCAAATTACTTGACGGGAAAAGGTGTATTAAAGCAAATGTATCTTGGGAGGGTCATTTTACCAATAAGCAGCTCAGGCGCTCGTGTTTTCACTTCGTTTTATCATTATATTCAATTAACTAATAATTAACCAATTAACAAGTCAATTGCTTGATTAATCGTTCGATCAATCAATAAATCATTAGTCCTTTACCATAGTCCTTTCGTCGATTTGCAACCTGTGTCGTGCTCTCCTTGCCCCAGGTCTGAGTTCGTGGTAGCAGTCGTGTAGTACCAGTCATGTGCTGGGGACCATGATATCGACAAACCCCCTTTCCATAAAACTGCACGCTTTACACCCTAAATTAGAAGCGATCATTATTGCGAAATATGTAATAACATAATTCCTATAATAGCAAACTTGGCGATCTTTCGGTACTAGATCCCATAACTTCCGATATATATATATATA
>NC_068998.1:35823850-35824849 GCF_001194135.2 Octopus bimaculoides
TGTCGAAGAACGTAGGCTCGAAACGTAAAAGACTTTTCCATTTTTTCCGAGCGTCAAACTAATACATTTGCTTGTTCTTACACCTGTTTTCGTCTTTGTTTCTCTATAAATTTAAACTACATATATATATAGTTACACATATGTGTTTATGTACGTATATATTAATTGATGGTTGAATCGATGGATCAATCGACGTATAGGTTGATATATATATATATATATATATATATATATATATTCGAAAATTATAAGGTCAATTTTCGACAGAACATCCAGGCCATATTATACAGACCTACAAAAGATGTAGCGGTGGGAGCCGATCGGTGTTGATGTCGAGCTGCCGACTTATGAGAAAGTCTTTATGTGGTAGCTCCACCTGTTAGAAATAGCTACCAAATAATAAACTTCAAACCACAGACTACTGTCTTGAAAAACAAATAATAAAAATTAAGAATTAGTGCGTATTGCGTAATGTAGACAAAGAGACATTAAGTCTGAGAAAAGACGAGACATTATGTCTGAGAAAAGACGAGACATTATGTCTGAAAGGTAAAGAAAAAAGTGGTTGAAATAGTATTATATAAATGCATATACACAGATGTACATATGTAAGGATATCTTTGAACGGAATCTTTCTTTTTTTATTCGCATCTAAATATGTAATTGTCTCTTGAAAACGCTTCTGAGTTATATTTCGTTATTTTTTATTTTATTTTTTTTTTTCATTGAAATAAGGCGAGGGTTTGGTAAGAAGAGCGTTTGAATTCATTTCACATCAAGGTTCCTGAACGCGCGCGCGCACACGCACACGCACACACACACATATAGCGCATTATATTATTATTATTATATCCATATATTTACACACACGTGTACACATATTCATACATGTTCAGATATATATTTGCATACACATACACACACAAACATCCATACATACATACATATATACATACATGCATATATATACATACATACATATATATAAATATATATATA
>NC_068998.1:35831064-35832436 GCF_001194135.2 Octopus bimaculoides
ATTATATTTGACATTTTATTTATAAAAATATAAGTTGCAGACGGTGAACTTTTTGAACACTTGTGATCATACTGTTGACATTTTCCAATTTGTTTTGGTTCGTAATTAAAAATAAAGCGTTATTTTTGGAATGTGCAATATATATTAAATGTGTATTAATGTTGGTGCGTGACTTTTGGTTCATCCTATATATATATACATATATATGTGTGTGTGTGTGCGCGCGTGTGTGTATGTGTGTGTGTGTGTGTGTGTGTATGCATACATACTTAGGTATGTATTTAAGTATGTATGTGTATATTTTAAAAGTAGTTATATAATTATATGTATCTATCTATGTCTCTTCTATTTTTTAATTATTATAAGTCTTCCACTGAGGAGGGAGGCGGTTTCCAGCAAAAATACAAGGCTCTATATGTATGTATGTATGTATGTATGTATGTATGTATGTATGTATGTATGTATGTATGTCAATCTACACACATAATTCAAATGTAATCTATACACTTTTAATAAGCAAAGTAGCTATACAGTGAAATATAAACAAAGTGCTTACACCATATAATGTTATCTTTGCGTGATTGTGAAAAAGGGATTAATTTGAATAGTTCCTTGTCTGGATAAAGCTTTGTTAAAGAAAGACTTTCCATTTTCTGTTCAAAGAGAGCTAATTGTTATTCACAGCGTCTGTAAATTTGGCTGCCTGTCTGCCTAATTTTTATAACAAAGCTTCCAGTGATAACATTTGATTAATTAATTCATTGATAGGTCATGACATGGCAATTATCTAAATAATTTAAATACAAGGTATATATTTTTTAATTAATACTATACAAATTCATACTCTCATCTGTGTGAGTGAGTGTGTGTGCATATATATATGTGTATGCATGTGTGTGTGTGTGCGTGGATGTGTGTGTGTATATTTGCGTGTATATATATGTAGATAATTATATACATACACGCATACATACATAGATACATACATATATGTGTGTGTGTATGCGTATGTGTATATATATATGTTTATATGTTTGTATGTGTGTATACACTCTCACACGCACACGACGACGATGACGCGGGTTCCAGTTGATCCGATCAAAGGAACAGCCTGCTCGTGAAATTAACGTGCAAGTGGCTGAGCACTCCAGAGAAACATGTACCCTTAATGTAGTTCTCAGTGGGATTCAGCGTGACACAGAGTGTGACAAGGCTGGCCCTTTGAAATACAGGTACAACAGAATCTCCTGCCGGAGCCTCCTGGAGGTTTTGGTGTTTTCGCTCGGTAAACACTCACAACGCCCGGTTTGGTCATCGAAACCGCGAACCTACGACCGCGAGTCCGCTACCCTAACCACTGGGCCATTCCGCC
>NC_068998.1:35833019-35835195 GCF_001194135.2 Octopus bimaculoides
TGTGTGTGTGTGTGTGTGTGTGTGTGTATGTTTGTGTGCGCGCACGCGTGCGTGCCTATGTATGAAATTATTGGTATGATTCCAGCAAAGAGTAGAAACTGGTTTGATGAAAACGACCAGGCTATGAAAACTGTGCTAGCAAAAGAAAAAAAAGAAAAAAAAAGAAATGGGATACATAGCAAAATGTTGCACGAAGGAATATCAAAGGAAAGGCGTCTTCGGATGGAATAAAAATTTCAAACGTGGTAAAAGATGGCTGAAATTGACGACTGACATGCAAATAGCTGCAAAATACACAGAATTGCTTAGCAGTAATATGAAGCAAATCTTTGGACCAAAATCTACGATGACGGCTCCTCTTAGATCTCAGAATAGGAGTGATATTGTTTGCAGACACAGAAAGTATATTTATGAGATGGAAGGAGCATTTGGATAGTTTGCAAAATATCTATAGATAATCCTAAGTAGCTTTTATATGTATTAAAAATATTCAACCAAGACTTACCATGTATTCTTTTAATCACCCACCAACCAGAAAAGAAGTATCTATAGGCCTTAAGGTACTCGGCTGTGGTAAAGCTGCCGGAAAAGATGGACGTCTTGCAGAGATTATGAATTCAGTGGTGAAAGATTAACAAAATTTTTTCATGGTATAGTTTGGGTAATCTGGGGGTTGGTGAAGTGCCAACACACTGGAAATATGCCATGATAATACAATTATATAAAAACAAAGGATTACGAGAGGAGTGCGGAGATTACAGAGGAACAGGAGCGCTTTGTGGTGCAGGAAAGATACTGACGTCAACCTTCCTGTCAACTTTGAACAGCAATATAACAAACATGATTTTACCTGAATCCCAATGTGGTTTCAGACCCCTTGGAAGCACGGCAGACAGGATTTTCACGGCTGGTCAAGTGCGAGAGAAATGTCAGGATCAACACCAAAATTTGTTCTAAGTTTCTGTGCACTTGTCCATCAGATACCGAATCTATGAAAAAGTATTCAATACACGCAGGTGCGGACGTGGTTGTGTGGTAAGAAGCTTGCTTCATAACCACGTGATTCAGGGTTCAATCTCACTGCGTTGCACTTTGGAAAAGTATCTTTTACTACGGCCTGGGACGACAAGAGCCTTGTGAGTGGATCTGGTAGGCGGAAACTGAAAGAAGCCCACTATGTGTGGGACTGTATGTGTGTGTATGGTTGTGTGGGAGTATATGTGTGTGGACGGTTGTCTGTGTGTGTGGTAGTGTGTATGGTTGAGTGTGTGGTTGTGTGTGGTTGTGTATGTTTGTGTGTGTGCATAGTTGTATCTGTTTGTCCACCACCACTACTTGATGACCGGTGTTGGTGTGTTAAGGTCTCTGTAACTTAGCAGTCCGGCAAAGAAACCGATAGAATAAGTACAGGCTTTAATAAAAATTAGTTCAGTTAGTTCAACTAGACCCATCAAGGAGCTTTCCCAGCATGGCCGCCGTCTAAGCAGTAAAAGATAAGAAGATAAAAGAAAAAGTTACAACACTTCCCTGCGAAGGCTAAAATCCTTCAGAATCTCGCAGTGATCTTTTCTATGCTGACAACTGTGATCGTGCATGCAAACGTATATGAATAGGCTTTCGTTATTTTGTAAGGCGTTCAGTTAAGCATTATCCTCGACAAAACGGTGGGAATATTTCGACCGGCGAAGACGGCGAGCGGGCAGAATCGTCACCGAGCCGAGCAAAATGCTCAGCAGCATTTCACCCGTCTTTACGCTTTGAATTCAAATTCCGCTGAGGTCGATTTTGTCTTTCATACTTTCAGGATCGATAAAATAAGTACCAATTGAAAACTGGTTACAAAACAAGTGTTTGAAATCAGAAACGAATTTTTTAAAAAAGTGAAAAAATAAAAATTGCGAAATACAATGCGTCTTCACTCTTGTGAAACATGGGCGTGTTTTGCATAATATAAAATGTAGGAAAAAGTGAGAATTACAAGATTTAGCTGTCACTGAGATGTGTAATCGAATACGCTGGACAAATGTGAACAAATGTTTGAACAACTTCTGAACATGGTTCGAGTAATTTCAATCCTTCATCTATCTATCTATCTATCTATCTATCTATCTAGTTATCTATCTTTCTATCTGTTTTCATATATATATATATATATATATATATATATATATATATA
>NC_068998.1:35836789-35837416 GCF_001194135.2 Octopus bimaculoides
ATACAATAAACACATACATACATACATACATACATACATACATACATGGATACATACATACATACATAATGCATACACACACACATACATACATACATACATACATACATACATACATACATAATGCATACATACATACATACATGCATACATACATATATGTGTACCTACGTGAGATTGAGTGCGTGTCTGTGTTTAACCACCGAAAATCCACCGATGGCAGGCCTTAACACAGATTCTCTCCTACACTCATTTCTCTCGGGACACACTTGCACTGTGATCACATAGGGAACTTCCGGGCGTACTAACCAAAGATTCCAGTGTTGAATTCCAGTGTTTCCGGTTGTGGTTATCGGTATTAGGTGTGGCCCTTTCAGCGTTTCCAATGACTTCTCCCGTGGGTCATATTCTCTCTCGCTTCATACTTGCCACTTTCAGCATGCGACTATTTCATGCTGGCTGCTCGGCAAGAAATTTAATATGTGTATATAAATATATATACATGAATATATAAAGTATAGATATGCACATACACACATGCATACACACACACATACATGCATGCAAACAGACATATATATAAATACACGCACACACGTATATATAAATACATAAATACATATATAT
>NC_068998.1:35837548-35844330 GCF_001194135.2 Octopus bimaculoides
ATATATATATATATATATACATATACATATATATGTATGTATGTATATATTTTTGTATGTATATATATATTTATGCATGTATAAAGGTATATGTGTATATATATATATGTATGCACAAACACGGACGCACACACACACACACACACACACACACATAACACACATGCACACAAACACATGCGCACACACACATACATGTTTGTGTGTGTGTATTTGTCACGTGATCTAATCCGCTATTAATCATGATTATTCATGGTAACTCACAGTTTCATATTTACTGACACTCCACAATCATCAGACGAATAGATGCTCGGCCTATTACTTGAATATCAGTGATATGTGTGTTATGGTGTATAAATTAAGAGTCAATACCGTTTAGTATGTTACTCTCTATTAATTATAACCGGCAGCACACACACAAGCATACACACACCTCTACATACATATATACATACAAATATCAGACATAAACACGTAAATTTATGCATAGATACATGCATACATACATACATAGATGCACACACGCATACAAACATGCATACATACACATATACGTATCAAGAAAATCGATACTGCAATTTCTTGCTGAATAATCTGCACATATGGTTTGTTTATAGTGGTAAAATACTCGTGCCACACATTAGCTTACTCCCTCCTTCAAAACATCATTGCCTGTGCATGTGTACAGTGGGTCATGCGTCGGATGTCGAAAAGAGATCGCAGAGCAACGTCAGATGAAGTACTTTACTCAAAAACAAAACACACCAGCGGTCCAGGAATCGAACCAACGATCTTGCAATCGTGAGTGGAACACCCTAACATCCAGGTCATGAACCCTCACTACATACATACATACATACATACATCTTTTAGTAATATTCTTTGTCAACACTTTTAGTGGAATGAGTGGAATTTCCGTATCCTCATTTATATTAGAAGCTTGTTCTTGTTATTACAGTATCAGCTCCTCCTCAGATGAAATTTCTTTATGCGACTCTAGCAGCTCAGCCACATCATTCTCTATAACTTCTTCAACTCCTACATCATTTGCAAGCGTCACACTATTTTTCTGAATTTGATGTAAACATTCTGCTTGTAGAAGACTTCCGGATACAGTCTTGTTATACATTTTTCAGTGCACCATTCAAAGTTGAGGATTTCACTTCATGCCATGGCTACGTTATGCACAACTTCCATTATGCTACCCACCAGCTATCTCTAACAGTAAGGTTATCCTCCTTGTCAATAATAATAATAGTCCTTTCTATTATAGGCATAAGGCCAGAATTCTGAGGGGAAAGGATTAGTCGATTGCATTGACCCCAGAGTTCCACTGGTACTTAATTTATCGACCCCGAAAGGATGAAAGGCAAAGTCGACCTCAGCGGAATTTGAACTCAGAACGTAGTAGCTGACGAGATACCGCTAAGCATTTCTGCCAGCTCGCTGCCTAGTCAATAATAACAATAATAATGATAATAATAATAATAAATAAAAATAATACTAATAATAATAATAATAATAATAATAATAATAATAATAATAATAATAATGATGATGATGATGATGATAATAATAATAATAATAATAATAATAATAATAATAATAATAATAATAATAATAATAATAATAATAATAATAGGAAATAGAGATAACTCGAATGTGGAATCTAAAAAACAGAAACAATTCCTATCATAGTAGGTGCCTTAGGTATAATAAAAAAAATATTCAGACAAATACATAACAAAAACACCAGGACTTACAAATATATATAACATACAGAAAATTGCACTACTGGGTACTGCACACATTCTACGCAAAACACTTTCAATACAGTAAACATAAGAGCACCACAGCAAACCACAGCACATACCCAAGGCGCACAGAGCTGCGCTCGGTAGTGAAGTGAAAGCACATTATAAAAATAAAACTACTGAACAATAATAATAATGATAATGATCCTTTCTACTATAAGCACAAGACCTGAAATTTGGAGGGAGGGGTAAGTCGATTACAGTGATACCAGCACTTAATTGGTACTTATTTTATCGAACCTGAAAGGATGAAAGGCAAAATTGACCTTAGTGAGAATTGAACTTAGAACGTTACGATTCGTGACTACATACTACTAAGCATTTTGTTCGGCGCTTTAACGATTCTGCCAATGCATCACATCTTTTTCATATTGTTTTTAACGTAGCTACATTTGTATACTCCGAGAGGATGTAGGTCATTTCGTAATATTTAGGTCAATGGTAGTTAATATATAAACATTATCTAGAGAAATATGATCATACCACGCCTCCGTAACAGCCAAACTTGATCAATCAACCTCATTATACATTTTTAAAATAATATATCTCTTGTAACTTCGACTCAAAGCACCGGAACCTTAACCTTATCGAACAACACCGCTGCTAACATCATCAGTCATTTTTAACATAGGCCTAAGTGGTATGCTGTAGTCGATTAGCAAATAATAATAAGAAATTTAAAAAGAGCCCGAGGAATTTAGCAGTGGAGTTGTGTAAGTGTATATGTCATCGGAGAAAAGAGAAATCCTAGTATTTGGGGTTAAACATTTTGTTTGAATGATAAAACGGTTAAATTAAATCTTAACACTTTCCTGCTATTTATTTCATGAAAGCAACAAATTGTATTAGTAGAGTTTTTAAAACATGGGTAAAATACATTGTTTCACCTTTTGTTTTGCCTTCTGAACTCTGTGTTCAAATTCCACTATGTTTAACTTTGCCTTTCATCATCCAGGTGTTTGATAAATAATGTACATACTCATGATTACACTGTGTAACACGATTTTTGTCCTTGGGTAGCAAACGTTATTTCCTGTTTGCTTACCCCTAGAAAGTATGAAAAATGGATAATATTTCCTCCAATCTTTGCTTTTGTTACATTTATTCAAATACCAGAGAATCCCTCTCAACACATGGCTATGACGCTCCCCAACTACTTCTACTCGTGATCAGAGGTGCATATATGTCAAGCAACTCACAAGCAAGTCTCTGGTATTGAGAAGAATATTTGCTGTATCGATATTCCTGCTTCAGCAACTCAATGTTGAATCTATCTGAAATGTAATGGCAAATAGGTCAGTTTCAAAACATTGATGTCCAGGTAGCAAAAACAAAATTTGAAAGGGAATGGTAGTCATTTCCTTTGATTTCTAGATAGAAGCTAATAGGAAATAACACTTACTGACCAAAGACAAAAAATAAAGAAAGACAGAAAAATTTTGTTACATAGTGCAATGATAGGTAGAAATGTCAGTTTTGGACTAGATTTTCTCAGTATATGTTCCGCCTTTTAGCACATTGGTGAAAATTCAAGAAAACGGACCAAATATTATTGTGAAAAATCATGTTGAAAATATGTCTTTCAATGGATGTTGCTGCCGCCGCTGACAAAAACAGCTCTGAGAATGTTTGAGAAATATGAGGAATATAAGGAATTGGTGAAAGAAATTAGAAGAATGTGGCATCTTGATGACACTAGGAACAAGCTGTATCACTCCTTGCTATTCTCATTGACAACACCAGTAACATTGACATGAGTAACTGCCGATATTTTGTAACAAACCTTATCCAGGCATGAGTATAGAGGGAAAACTTCCCATATAAAGATCCATGGTATACTGACACCTACAAAGGCCTCGGATTTTATCGATCTTTGGAAAGATAAAAGGCAAACATCAACTTCAGAAGGAATAAAATTCAAAACGTAAAACGTTACATCTAAACACCACAAAGCATTTTGTCCAACAGTCTACCGATTCTATTCCACCGCTGCCTTAACCATTTTTAAATATTAAGTTACTTTTAAGCACTGTACAGTCTTCGACGATTTTTCAGAATAAGTTATTACTAATGGCAGAAAGTTAAGAGTAAATATTCTATTTGAATTTGCTTCAGAATTAAGAGGAAACTAGTTTTTGTTTTAGTTCTTTATTTCCCAATAGAAGCATACCATTTGGAGACCCTACGTTTGGCCACATGGAAATTACAAGTTGATCATGTGTGCGAACAGAGTTTCCGTCCAATCAATGACTTGTGTTCACATGATAGTCTGGCAGCATGACCAGGACTTTCTGTGAACAGAGCCTACAAATACAGCTCATTTTAGTGCAAAAAGGACAAAGTGAATTCGGTCTTTGGTGGAGTTTGCTCTCAACTCATAGCTGTTTACACAGCTACATATTCGACCTCACGCAATAGATGAAGAAACATACCGTAGCAACACGGCAACAGGAATATGCATTGGTGTGAAAAAATCAACTTGAATATCGAATTTCTGATGAAGATCTCCTGCGCGTGTAACATACGTCGTTTTGTATAAAATTTACTCTTCTTGTATTGCATGAACACTTTCTGTATTAACAATAATTGATGTCTATGCAGTATACTTACAAAAAAACCTTCCTTCATGCCCACACTACAGAAGTGAAGCTAAATGTTATATTCAAACGTTTCAATTACAATTAAAACGTTCAAAATATCTTTCCTCAAATGTCATTTCCGGAGACTGCTTCAGAAAGGAGAATTTAATTCTGAAACTTGCACTACACTACAAGATAAACAAAGAAATTGATAAACAATATATAATTGTGGTGTAGTAAACTGGAAACACGGATCCTGAGTCGCGCTTCATCGTTCGACCAGTTACTTGTGTGCCTTAAAACTACTCAACTAGGGCTGAATGATCTCGGGTTACGCAACATCAACAACAACAAAAACGAAACGGCTCTGTGTTACGCAACAGCAGCAACAACCACAAAACAACCTCGAGTTACGCAACGACAACAAAACAACCTCGAGTTACGCAACAACAAGTTAACAACAAAATGACTTGGGGTTATGTAACAGCAGTAACAACAACGAAACGACAACACCGAAGGCAGCGGCAAAAACAAAAAAACATCATCAGCAATAATGGCAACATCAACGAAAACGACGACAACAACAACAACAACAACAACAACAACAACAACAACAACAACAACAACAACAGCAGCAGCAGCAGCAACAACAACAACAACAGGAACAACTTCAACAATAACATCAACACTAACGACCGTTACGACAATATTAACAATAGATTAAGAACAGCAGCAATTCAACAATGGGCTGCACAGACGCTCGCCCTTCTAGAAATAACAGCCAAGTCTTACTCAATTCATACCCTACTAACAAAAAAACAAAAAAAAAAAAAAAAAAAAAAAAAAAAAAAACAACTTGACGCTTGATATCCAACGAGACGGATGAACACGGTAGCGAAGCATTTGATCAGAGATCAGCCCTATCAGAGATGATTGGATGCCTAACAACAACAACAACAACAACCACAGCTGCTGCTGCTGCTACTGCTGCTAACATCCGTGTTCTCTTGCTACACAACGATGTATAGCAACTTTACTTATTCGACATATTGTTTAAAAAAACAGAACTTGAAGCGAAAAACGTAGCTAAATATATTTAAACTAAGACATTGCCATATGTTTTGTGCATATATAAGCCTTTTCTTTATTATTATCTTCTATCTTTTCTTTGTTGGAAAACTTTAAGCGCGCGCGCGGCCGCACTCGCCCACGCATGCACACATACGCACCCATGCACACACACACATACATACATACATACATATATATATATATTTATTTATTTATTCATTTATTTATATATATTATATATGCATATATATCTATATAATCTCTCTCTATATATATGGTTGTATGCATATATATATATATAATTTCTATATATATATATGGTTGTATGCATATATATATATATATATATATATATATGGTGGTTGTCTACTCCTTAAACAGAGTTTGACCACGTCCTGCACCTACACCTTAGCCCTTTCATGGCGTCTGATGTGGCTTTTTAAACCAGACTGTTTTGAAAAAACACCCACACAGATTGCACCTCTGATTTGCACTACCAATACCTGGAAGTAAGTTCTGCTCATTATGGATCCTAACATGTCTTTTAAGACCCCAATTGGATTTGCAAACCCTCTGGCACACATCACATTCAAACGTGTGCACAGACATATAATCAGAATAGCTGGATGAGGTTTGTTTTCCATGGGTTCGCAGGTGAGATGATGCAAGCAGGGCTCAAGAGATATTTAAGGAAAAATTTAAAGACTGAGAAGGTGAATGACAAGGACCTTTTTGTGTGCACAGTCTGCGAACCCAGACTTGACTAACCCGGATTTTCTTTCATTTTTGTGTGGATACCTGAAAGAGAGGGTTTACGTCGACAAACCGGAGACCCTGGTGCGACTGAAGGAGAACATCAATATAGAGGAAGAAGAGAAGTGGAGTCTGAAGCTGTTGAGGGTGTTATGGTGCAAGTTTTTGGAAAGAGCACGGGCGTGTGAAGCCGAAAATGGCTGCCATTTAAGCGATGTCATTTTTCATACATGATGTAGTGGTGCTGCAAAATTTGAGTTGTGCATATCAGTTTCCATTATGTCCTTTATATTGTATCAAAATTTCATGCATTTATTTGTAAAGTTAAGGAAGTTATTAAAAATTGAAACCGGTCAGTGACTTTTGGGGCACCCTGTACATACATACATACATTCATTTGAATGTATACTTATATACATACCTACGATCGTACATGCATAGGTACATACTTGTGTGTTTGTGAGAGTCTGTTAATATGCATGTATCTATCTATCTATTTTTCTCTCTTCCCCTCCCTCTCCTCTCTCTCTCTCTCACACTAAATATATATATATATATATATATA
>NC_068998.1:35844817-35845448 GCF_001194135.2 Octopus bimaculoides
CGTGAAGTAGAAACAGTTCTGTACTGTATATTGCTTTTATTATTTTTTAAAATTTTATTTATCTATTTATTTATTATTACAAATGCAAAACAATACCACGAAGGAATCGACGTAAGCTTAAATAATAAGCCACGATAGGTGATAGGTGATAGATATATATATCCTATCGGCGACGTTTGTGCAAATTTTTGAGAGGCGCAGGCATGGCTGTGAGGTAAGAATAGGCGCAGGCGTGGCTGTGTAGTAAGAATCTTCCTTCCCAACCACATGATTTTGGGTTCAGTTCCACTGTGTGGCACCTTGGGCAAGTGTCTTCTACTATGGCCTCGGACCGACCAAAGGCTTGTGAGTGGATTTGGCAGACGGAAACTGAAAGAAGCCTGTCGTATATGTATATATATATATATATATATGTATGTGTGTGTGTATATGTTTTCGTCCCCGTAACTTAGAGGTTCGGCAAAAGTGAACGATAGAATAAGTACTAGGCTTACAAAGATTAAGTCCTGGGGTCGATTTGTTCACTAAAGGCGGTGCTCTAGCATGGCCGCAGTCAAATGACTGAAGCAAAGAATAAAAGAATAAAAGAATATATATGTGTGTGTGTGTGTGTGTGTGTGTGTGTGTGTGT
>NC_068998.1:35847934-35848908 GCF_001194135.2 Octopus bimaculoides
ATATATACATATATGGATAGATATGCGTGTGTATGAACGTATTAGTATGCCCGTGCCGTCAAAGGTGAAGCATCTTAAACGAGACAATTCTATGTTATGTAATAAATGCGTCAACATAGATATATAATATATTTGATATTTTAAACCGAATAAATGAAGAAATGGAAGAATAAATAAAGTAAAGAAGAATAAATGAAGCTTTTTTGAAGATAGTTTGACGGAGTGGAACCAAAGAAAATCAAATATGACAGTTTTATACAAGTTTGAAATAATGTTAATATTCTATTGAGGTTATATGGCGAGCTGGCAGAATCATTAGCACTCCAGACAAAAATGCTTAGCGGCATTTCGTCCGTCTTTACTTCTGAGTTCAAATTTCACTGAGGACGAAGTTGTCTTTTATCCTTTTAGAGCCGATAAAATAAGCACCAGTTGAGCACTAGGGTCGATGTAATCGTCTTACTCCTCCCCCAACAACTGATGGCCATGTGCTAAATTTTGAAACCAATATTTTTTTGAGGTTAGAGCAACAATTATTCTCCATTTAATTGTTGAGGATTTCTGCAACTTATATTTTCTCAAATCATTGTCGAATTTATGCCGTCGAAAATGGCTGCGATTTATGCCTATATTGGTTTCAAAATTTTGGTACAATACCAGCAATTTCGGGGAATTGGTTTAGTTGAATACATCGATCCCAGAGTTCAACTGGTATGTATTTTATCAATCCCAAAAGTATGAAAGGCTAAGTCGACCTCGATGGAATATGAACTTAGAACGTAAAGCCAGATGAAATGCTGCTAAGCATTTTGTCCGGCTTCGTAAAGATTCTGCCAGTTCACCGACTTCATTTATACTTATATCAAAGGTTATTTATATTTCTGACTGATTCCAAGAGAAATAGGCGCAGGCGTAACTGTGTGGTAAGAAGCTCGCTTCCTTACCACATGGATCCGGGTTCATTACGATTGCGC
>NC_068998.1:35849596-35852358 GCF_001194135.2 Octopus bimaculoides
AAAACAAAATTGTCCTGGGATCTATTTGTTCGACTAAAACTCTTCAAGGCGGGGTGCCCCAGCATGACCGCAGTCAAAATTACCGAAACAAATAATAGATAAAAGACAAACGCGAGAAATCCTGCGGAATTTATTCCCCTACAATTTTATTACTTTTGATTCATTCGTGAACAATAACGCTGAAAAAAAAAAACCCTTGAAAATTTTCATCTACAAAAGGAACTGATATCATGACTCTTTTTTGTTGTTCTACCACTGAAATTATGTCAACAATAAATAAAGAATAATTTGATACAGTGCTTCTGAATTTTTTTTTTTTTTTCAACTACCAAGCCTATTCCTTTACTAACACCTTTGTAATGCCTCCTTGCTACAATTCAACGCCCTTCCATTTTTAATGTGTATATACATAATATCAAACCAGAACAATATATTTCCGTGTCCGAGTTTGACGCGAGTGACTACTTAAACGCAGCAGCACCCCATTATGAGCGAACATTTGTTGCATCACCACTTGACCTTCGTTACTGACCCAACCTTTAGCAAAGTGTTTCTCAAGGTGGGGTTCACGCCTGTGAAACATAATAATATTCTGGTGGTGCGTAGGACTTCAAAATGGGGCATAAGTAACAAATGAATATAACTTGAAATAAAGTTTCAATTAAAACTTCAAATATGCATGCATGTATGTATGTATGTATGTATGAATGTATGTATGTATGCATGTATGCATGTATGTGTATATGTACATATATAGAAAGTTGAAACAAATACTACAAAGATTCTGTCTAATGCCAAAAATCTTAAATACGAGGTGTGTTCAAAAATTAAACCGACCCTTAAACATAAAAAGAACAACCATTTTGTACCTTTCACAAATTTTATTTAATCACCTTCAAAATACTCCCTTTGGGAGTTCATAAACTTCTCCCAGTTGTTCTGCCACTGCTGGCGACACCTCTAGAACGCCTTCTCTGGAATGATATGGAGCTCCGTCGTCGCTTTTCTCATAATTTCGTCTCGCGACAGAAATCGCTTACCTTTCAACGTGGTTTTCGGTCTAGGGAAGAGCCAGAAGTCACACGATGCCAAGTCGAGAGAGTAGGGAGCCTGTTGAACAAATGGTGTGTTGTTCTTGGCCAGGAAAGCTTGGATAATGTGGGCGGAATGAACGGACGCATTGTCGTGGTGAAGTTGCCAATATTTCGCCACCCACATGTCCGGTTGCTTTCGACGCACAGCATGACGAAGCCAACGTGTAACCTACAGGTAGTATTTCTTATTGATTGTTTGACCACGAGAGTCAAAGAAACAGGTCCCTTTCTGCTTGGCGCCAGCGATCCCAACATCGCTATTAAGATACAAGACTACAACAGCTCGGGTTTCAAGGGACCACAGCTCTTCAATATCCTCGCAAAAAGTTTGAGAAACTTACATGGAGTGGATGTGGGTGTCTTTGAAACAAAACTGGATCTCTTCTTGTCAAGAATTCCAGATTAAACTACCTGGGGACAGGAGTTGCAAATGAGAGAACCAACGTCAAATTCCCTCATTCTCCACATGCCACACATCAGAGGAGGTTTGAAGTGATGAAAGCGCAGCGAAACTAAAGGCAGTACCCACAGCATAAACGCAGTTCTGAGCTGAAACTAATAAAAACGTAAAACACAAAGAGCATACGCGCACACACACCACACACACATACACACACATACATACATGTCTATATTAGATAAACACACTATATATGCATACTAAATATACATAGATACACACGTATATATAAATATATATATATATATATATATATATATATATATACTGTAAAAATCATTTTACATGTTCTTCAAGGAATTTAATACACGCTATCAAATGACAAGGATGTAATGAAGATTACATAGGTCAAACAAAGCTTACTCTAAGAAATAGACTCACCATTCACCAACAACAAATACGATATCCCAGTACTAGACAAACTCCCCTGAGTGGACACATAGACATATGTAGAAAAAATAAGTCCCCCAAATTCTAGGTCTTCGCCCTCTACCTTTGTTCAATGAATACCACAGATGAAGCACCGATAAACAAAGAAAATACTTTCATACAAAACTACAAACCAAGTCTTAAACTTTAACAGAGTACATACACAAATAACTATTCACACACAAAACTCATGCTGCCGCTTAACATGAACCTGCACAGCTAACAACCTAAACTTTAGCCACTAGACTACACACAAATGACTCCTGTCCACTCTACCCCTGGCAGATTAAATTTAGAGTGCCTTGATTGTAGCTAAACGTGTCGGCCTTCATTTTAGGTGCAAAATATACTGCCACGTGACTACGCACGGACGCAGCGGGAAATGTACCAGAGTTCTAATCTTAATCACGTGTTCATTTTCTATAAACACTTGACAGAAAACATTCAGAGCATTGATTGTTTGGTACTGTCACTAGACACGTTCAGTCAAACGCGTCAGCCTTAACTTACGACACCAAACATTGTCACTTGATATTAACACGGACGAAGCGGAAAACCTACAAAAATTTCTAAGATTAGTCATGTGATTATCCTCTACCAATCAAGTCCTATTCAAATCATACACTAATTTGAGCCATAAACCCCCTTTGAAAATAGGGCAGGCATCAAACACTAGTCAGAAGGAAAACAGCTGTGACACAAGCCACATCTTTTCATTTCAACTTTTTGAAAAGCAGCGTAATCACTGAAACCGGTTAAATCTTTAATTGTAAACAAAT
>NC_068998.1:35852791-35856077 GCF_001194135.2 Octopus bimaculoides
GGATTGCTGTTCCTGTTGGACTACTGTTCCTGTTGGATCTGCCTTTCCTGCACCTTGATTGAACATCAGCAAAATTTATCCGTGACTCTTACACTTTTTTCCACTTTTTTCGACTTGTTTCACCTTTATCTCGTTCTCCTTCTACCTATCTCGTCCTTCCCTTGTCTCGCCACTAATAACACCCACACCGACATTCACATCCTCTCACCATGCCTGACCTTCACTCCTTCCTCCAACATCTTCAGTCCCTTCTTCGCCGTTTTCTTTCTTTTTTTCCCCCACAATGCTTGCAATCCACAAAAAACCTCTCTTTTTCCCTTCTCCGAACTTTCCGTCTTTCCGACGAAGGGCTCCGCCCGAAACGTCATACTCTCTCCCCTTCCTTTCCCGAGCGTCCAATAACACTATCCGTATCACGTCCTTACTTTGTTGTTTTTTTGTTATTGTTTTTTGTGTTTTTTTTTTAACGTATACATATATATATATATATATATATATATATACATACATGCATATTGAGAGAAAGAGAGAGTGTGTATAAGAAGCAGTTATGAATATACATGTGTATGTATATTTTACCGACAACTCTTTGTTTTGAGAAAGATTGACCAGACTAACTAAAGTAACCTTGATAATGAGTTTAACTTCCCCAGAAAATTTTCCAGGTTACCTTGACCTTCATTTTTACCTCATTCTGAACTCCAATTTGTCACTGCTGAACTGCAATAAGTCTTCTTGCGAAGCGTAACACCACAAGCTAAATAACTTACACACACACACACTCTCTCTCTCTCTCTCTCTCTCTCTCTCTATTTCTCTCTCTGATACACACACACACACACACACACACGCACACACACACACACACACACACATACACACACAAGTGTGTACGTGTGTGCTAGAGTGTGTGTGCTTGTGAGTACGCCTTATATAAATACATAAACACATAAATTGCAAACAGATGTCTGTCTATATAATTTGACTATTTTCAAATATGTTCATATTTTTTTTCACGCCTACTTATGTATAATATTGTACATTTACTTGGAGGACCTTTCATTACCACATTCGCAAATACGGTGGGAGAGTCTATGCATAGCAGTGGCGGCTTAATAAAGCCGGAACATGGCCAGAGCTGTCGAAATGATCGAAATATTTGTTAGTATTTGGAGCTGATGTTCGTACTATACGTTCCTATTATAATTTGCTGTTATAATTATCGTCGTTGCTGTAATCATCATCATCATCCTTCTCCTTCCCCTCTTTATCATCATCATCATCATCATCATCATCATCATCATCATCAGCAGCAGCAGCAGCAGCAGCAGCAGCAGCAGCAGCGGCAGCATCACTTCTACCACCACGATCACCACCACTATCATTACCAGCACCATCATATATGTATAGTATACCTTGATATATAAATAGATGCATGTATGTGTATACATACATACATATATGTATGTATGTATACACACATATATGTATGTATGTATATATACATATATATATATATGTATGTATGTGTATATATATGTATATATATATATATATATATATATATATATACACACACATATATATATATATATATATATACATATCTTCTTTTACTCTTACTCTTTTACACGTTTCAGTCATTTAACTGCGGTCATGCTTCACCATCGACTTTAGTCAAAGAAATTGACCCCAGGATTTATGCTTTGTAAACCTAGTACTTATTCTATTGATCTCTTAGGCCGAACCGCTAAGTTTCGGGTACATCAACACACTAACATCGATTATCAAGTGATGATGGAGGGCCAAACACAGACACTAACACGCATAAATATGTATGTATGTATGTATGTATGTATGTATGTATGTATGTATGCATATATATATATACAACGGGTTTGTTTCAGTTTCCGTCTACCAAATTCATTCACAAGGCTTTGGTCAGCCTGAGCTTTGCCCAGGATGTCACGCAGCGGGACTGAACCTGGAACCATGTGAATTACAATAACAAAGGACAAAATTTTTTTTTCAAAAATTTTATCAGTGGCCAGCATATAAAAAAGACCGATTAGGGTGAAAGTATAAATATAATTATAATTAAGGGCATAGAAATAAATTTTCTGCCCTATATGCTGAAAAAATATACGCTAAATCGTCTTACCACTTAAGAAGTCACAAATTTACACACGTGTTGAAATCGAGGTAACAAGGTAACGGAAATTTATATAGCTCAAATCAACAAAGCAATGGTATAGGGCAAGATTCTGTTCAATGCACTTTTCTTGCAATTGCCTGATAGTAAAGATACAATCAGCTATGCTCCCTTTGGAGCAAAAACCACACTGAGACTCGGACACCATATTTGGAACAATGAAGGTCTAACAAAATGAAGGTAAGTACCTTTCCAACCACAGACAAAAGCGAAATCTCACGAAAATTACCTCACAGATCCTTTGGCCCCTATTTATACATGGAGACTAAAATGGCATCAATCCAGTCTTGAGGCGCTTTCTCAGTTCTCCAACAGTAACAAATTAATATATTTAAGAGTTCAAACATTTTGTCACACCCATATTTCAAGACTTCTTCACAAATTCCATCAGACCCTGGAGACTTACTGTTACTCAGTTTATTTACAGCTAAATAAATGTCATTTAAATTTGGTTCAAATGCCATCTCTTCTATAACTGGAAGGTGTTCGATTTTTTTCTATCATTCTCATGTCAGCGGATGATGGTCTCTTCAAAAATGCAGAAAAATGTTCTTCTCAGCGTTAATGAATAGAGGCAGTGTCAGTTAGAAGCAAACGCTCATTTGCTGTTCTCACTGGAGCTATTGAAGAAGATTTTGGGCCATATACCTCCTTAGCATAAAAGTACAAACCCTTGGCATCATTTCTATCAGCTGCTTCTTGTGCCCCTTTTGCTCTATCATTCCACAATTCTTGTTTAGTCTTCCTTAGAGCAGTCTGCATTTTCCCTTTCAGTTTTCTGTAAGCTTTGTTTGAGTTGGGGTTCAAGGACTGAGAAAGAAGTGTAGTGCCTAAGTTTTGTTTTCCTAAATGTAGATCATGAATTTCTGCTGATCTATCTGAGAACCAGTCACTGAATATAAAAAGGTAAAAGATATGTAATTTAAAAATATAAATGAAGTAAGATTCAAACATAAATAATATATAAATAAAAGTAAAACTATACATACATATACATATAAGAATTAAAAAAGATATATATACATTTTTACAGATATTTTGTTGGATGTCCGTTGACTGCTCATAAGTTACTCC
>NC_068998.1:35856906-35858709 GCF_001194135.2 Octopus bimaculoides
TGTCCCATTGCATAATTTAGGAAGATCTAAAGTTTTTAGAAGCATTATTGGGACTCCAACCTTCATAAAAAGCTTATGTGGAGGAATTCCAGGTGGCTCAAGAGAATTAAGGAACTCTGTTGGATAATGGACAGCTTAATTTTCGTTAAGGACTGAATCAACTGATTTGTACTTCTTAATGACTGTTGGAATCTTATTCATTAATTCATGGGTAATCCTTGCTACTGTCTCATTTTTGGGAGTAAGAATTGCCCTTTCACACAACCATTTATGTGAATTATAATTATTACTTTAAGTTTGGAAATACCCTGTGCTTCAATTCAGTTAGGGAATTCACCATGATAGCACTATGAGCCAAACTGATATCACCATTCCCATCAAATGGTACTTTCCCCATTTCCTAATTGGAGGAGCCAGATTGAAAACTGTTTTGCACATTGGTCCCCATGTAATGAAGTTTGCACGTTAGTAATGAAGGAGAATTTCATTACTTTATTCAATAGGTATGAAGACTTAATGCATGCTTTTATTTCATCAGATCTTGTTCATCTCAGAATGACTGGTGATGTCCGTCTGAAGTCTCCTGATAAAGCTAATGTAACTCCTCTCATAGATATATTGTTACCTGTTATGTCCTGTAAAGGTCTTACCAAGAGCTTCCATTGCACCTCTATGTGACATGGTGCATTCATCCCAATCGATAAGGTGGTATTGGTACAACACTTCTGCTGAACCTGAATCTTTCCTTATGTTACAAACTGGACTGTCACTTGTGACCAGGTTTAGTGGTAACTTAAAAGCAGAATGAACTGTTCGTCATCCTGGGAGAATGGTGGCAGCAAAGCCAGATGATGCTATAGCAACTGCAATTGTTTTTTGTTGCCTTACATTGGAGAGAAGTAATGTTGTTACAAATGTTTGACCTGTGCCACCAGGAGCACCAAGAAAATTCCTCTGTTTTTTTCTGACGATTGCGGAACGCCACACACACACACATATATACATACAGTATCAAACATCAGAAGAAATGGACGTGTGTGTGTGTGAGAAAGAGAGAGAGAGAGTGAGTGAGTGAAGGAGTGTGTTGTCATGTATACGTACATACATAAATAACTTGGCTTACAACTTTCTTGTATGTATGTGCGTGTGTGTGTGTGTGTGAGAGAGAGAGAGAGAGAGGGAGAGAGAGAGAGCCACTTAGACATCACTCTTTCTCTTTCTCTCTCTCTCACACACACATACATACACAAAAGATGTATGCATATGTATTTATGTATGTACCTATACATGACAACACACCCATTCACTTACACACATACACAGACTCACACACGTACATAAATGTATACAAATATGCATAAAAAAACACACGTGTGGATGTGTGGCTGACTGCAAATACATAGAGCTGAACACGGCGTGAAAAATAAAATAAAATAAAAAATTCTTTCAGTAATTTATCGTAGTTGTTTACAAATAGCGAATCTAAAACTTGAAATGAAAACATTAAAATTAGACAGGGACTGACTTCGCCGTTTTTACGTCAATACCGGAAGTTGATATTGAGAAACCTTTTTAAAGAACTGAATCATAAATATAAGGCAGCATTTTTTATTTTTAAAACAAACAAAAAAATCAAATAAAAAGCCTATAACTTGTCCGAGGTGGAATTATTCATGCATCACAAGTATGGAAGCATTTGGTGAAGCCGTTTTCGCGTGAAAAGTGGATACGCTCACATCTCTATTTTATATATGATATATATATATATATATATATATATATATATATATATATATATATATA
>NC_068998.1:35858719-35859174 GCF_001194135.2 Octopus bimaculoides
ATATATGATATATATATATATATATATATATATATATATAGGTGTGCATAGATATAAAATATGAGTGTATGTATTAGTGCGTGTGTCCATGTGTCTGTGTATGAAGGTGCATGGTTTAATGGGTAGGGTATTCGACTCACGATCGTATGGTCGAGAGCTCAATTCCCGGCAACGCATTGTGTCCTTGAGCTAGACATTTGAGTTCAAGTTGCTCCAGTCCACTCAGCTGGCAAAAACTAGTAGCACCTGTATTTCAAATGGCCATACTTGTCACATTCTGTTTCAGGCTGAATCTCCCTGAGAACTATGTTAAGGGTACACGTGTCTGTGGAATGTTCTGTCACTTGCACGTTAATTTCACGAGCATGCTGTTTCGTTGATCGGATCAACTGCAATCCTTGTCGTCGTAAGGGATGGAGTGTCAGATATGTATATATATATATATATATATATAT
>NC_068998.1:35860233-35862225 GCF_001194135.2 Octopus bimaculoides
TATATATATATATATATATATATATATATATATATATATCATAAAACGAATGGTTTATACCTGGTAGCTTCCTAGTAAAGCACTGTCACTTTCATAGTGTTCGTTGTGTATATGGTAAATAAAAGACAGCCTGACACATAGGCCACGCATACACATATACATATACATGTGCGTATGTTTGCATTGGGTTGGAACAAAAGTTCATACCGTTTTTCATTCTTTCTTTTCAGCAGTCATCCACCTTTTCCAGTTAAGATTACTACGTTTTCCTTTCCATTTCACCTCTGTCTTCATTTAAAGAAACAACGTTCTCAGTTTTAAATTCTGACATTTGATAATTTGATATTCTATCAATATGTCCAAGACACCGCACTATCGATTCTTCATGATCCCAATCAACTCGACAACTTTCTCTAAGCACTGCCTGCGTGTAATGTGCAATGGATTCAGACAAAAATTAATGGAAGAAAAGAGAAAACAAATAGATATTAACGACATCATTTTCTAGCGCCATGCATGTAATTTAGGTCAAGTCTGTGAAGCTTGGTTTCTCATCAAACAATGATGAAACTTAAGCTGCAGCAGACTTCGATTTTCAATAAATTACACTTAAAAACAAGCAGTGTGTTAATTTACATATTTATTAATTTTTCTATCGATTGAATCACATCGGTTGGTTGTTTAATTTCAAGTAAATCCTGATCGAGCAGACCTCATTCAAAATCACGCCAGCTATTTGTTCGCCTTATTGTTGTTATTTTTGTAGATATTATTCTTCTTATTATTATTGCTGTTCGTCAGGCGGCGGAAACGATATTGGCGCAAGACAGACACCAAGAAATTTTTTTTTAAATGCGTTTTTGAGAGATACAATCCAGTTTCCAAGAGATGCAATCCAACGAATAAGCTTCACACTAATTCTCATCATCACACCCTCAATATCAATCGGCAGGGGAAGTAATCATTTATGTAGAGAATTCTTGAAAATATCCGAAAAACAACCCAACGAAATTTATTAAGACTACTGTCAGCGGAAAGCATCCATAGTGAGCAACTCAGACAAAAGCCACATCTGTCATATATAATTCTAAGTATATTATGTATGATAAAAAAAATTCAAATGACAGGGTGGTCAAAGCTGGAATGTCTTCGTTCATAAACCAG
Organism: Octopus bimaculoides; assembly: GCF_001194135.2. Lineage (NCBI taxonomy): Eukaryota > Metazoa > Mollusca > Cephalopoda > Octopoda > Octopodidae > Octopus > Octopus bimaculoides. The sequence continues at coordinate 35,861,398 of NC_068998.1, forward strand.
CACATTCAGGTTTTACCCGGAGTTAAACAACAACGACTTCGGATGAAATATCTAGTATTTGGATATAGTTGTTTACGCTCTAACATCCATATTCTTTTATTTACTCTTCTTCTGAAATCCCTCACCATCAAAGTCACATTATCCAGAAAACCTCTAGTTGTGCAAATGAAGAGAGTGCGGCAACATTGAGAGAGAGAGAAAGAGAGAGAGAGAGAGAGAGAGAGAGAGAGAGAGAGAGAGAGAGAGAGAGAGAGAGAGAGAAGGACAGGCAGACAGATAGGCAAACAGAAACAAAACACAGTCGGTAAGGAAGAGGATGGAAAATTTCACCTACATGATGCCCAACTTAAAACGTTATTAGTGCAAGGCAGCCACCAAGAAAATTAAGACAGCATTTCTGAGACACTAAAAGGTTTCCAAGCCAGATTTCACTTACATAACCCCACAAAAATATCTATATGCTAGAGAGTATATATATTTTGCGAATAGAATCTTTGAAAATGCCTGGTAAACATCCCGAAAAAGTTGGGATTGAAACTCAGAACATAAAGGGATGAAACAGCATTTTTCAGCTCTTTTTAAGCTAGCACTCCACCGTTTCTTCAGCTTCACCACACCTTCATGTGTGGCAAAACTTCAATGAAATTAAAATATAAATTCAGACGTTAATATATGATTGTACAACCGTGTGTATTTGAGTGTGTGTGCATGTGTGTGAATGTGTGTATGTGTGTGTGTGTGTGTATACATATACATGTACATATTTATAAAATATATACATTTGTATGTAAATGTAAATAAATAAATAAATATATATATATATATATA
>NC_068998.1:35862235-35863444 GCF_001194135.2 Octopus bimaculoides
ATATATATATATATATATACACATACACACGCATACATATACATATATATAAAATATATACATTCATATATACATACATACATACATACATACATACATACATACATACATACATACATACATGTTAGCAAAAGTTAAGTTATATCATATTCCCACATCAACGGACCAGTAGTTACTTGTCTATGAAGTAAAAGTAAATAAATGAGGGCCACTTCTTTCAAACAGACGGTGACAAGCCAGACACCGGACGCAGTTTAAACACATTAAATACTTAGATATTTCTAATATGGTTAGAAACACTCTAAAGAAAGTTACTGACATTGAATTGACTCGCGGAAGTTTATTCTAATTTGAAGCCCAAGGAAACTGATAGCAGAGAGGAAAACAAGAAAAAAGAAATACCGGAAAGCGTGCTAAATGCAGTATTTACAACACTGCTGATTGAAATACTTCTAAATGTTTGAAAATGGATCTACCATCGTTCTCAGCCAAAATGAGTCAATGTAGAAGCCTCTACGTGGTCACTTGACTTTCTAGATATGGCAGCCAAATCTCTCTCAAATTATACTCTTGTTTTTTTTTCCTCATCTGATATAAAGCTATGTTCTATCTTTTACTTCTTTCAGTCATTGGACTGCGGCCAAGCTGGGGCACAGCTTTGAAGTGTTTTAGTCGAACAAATCGCTCCCAGAATTTATCAGTTTCTTTTTATCAGAAAAAGTTTGGTATTTAGTCATGTTACGGCGACGTAAACAAACCAACACCGGTCCTCAAGCGGTAGAGTATGAAGGGATAAACATGGACACACTGACACGCACACACAGACATACATACACGCGAGTGCGCGCGCACACACACATACGCACGCACGCACACACACACACACGTTCATACACACACACACACACACACACTCACACACTGTTTTTTGATGATCTTACCATCACGGAATAGTTTTCTTTATTCTTTTACTTGTTTCAATCATTTGACTACGGCCATGCTGGAGTAACGCCTTATATATATTCTTTTATTCTTTTACTTGTTTCGTTCATTTGACTGTAGCCTTTAGTCGAAGAAATCGACCCCAAGACTTATTCTTTGTAAGCCTAGTATTTATTCTATCGGACTATTTTTCCCGAAACGCTAAATTATGGGGACGTAAAGACACCAACGATGGCGAAACAAATACAGACACACAAAAATACACAC
>NC_068998.1:35865824-35867146 GCF_001194135.2 Octopus bimaculoides
GCAGAAACGTTAGCGCGCCGGGTGAAATGCTTAGCGGTATTTTCGTCCGCCGTTACGTTCTGTGTTCAAATTTCGCCGACGTCGACTTTGCCTTTCATCCTTTCGGGGTCGATAAATAAAGTACCAGTTACGCACTGGGGTTGATGTAATCGACTTAATCCCTTTGTCTGTCCTTGTTTGTCCCCTCTATGTTTAGCCCCTTGTGGGCAATAAAGAAATACATACATACATACATACATACATACATACATACATACAACGGACTTCCACACAGTTTTCGTTTCCAAAATTCACCCACAAGAAGAGAATAGAAGAAGGTGAGTTGCTCATTTAATTTGTTAGAGTTGGACTATCCTGCGTCTAAACAACAACTAAAGACTAAATTATACAACTCCTGGGTGTTTCGAGAAACATTAAAACTGCAAAGTGAGAAGGTTTTATATTACATCTTGATCCGCTATGTCGCTCAGAAAGAATAACATGAGCCGACGAAGGGAAACGTGAAAAGTCGATCGAGTGTAAGAGAAACCTTTCCTTAGAAGGTTACAGGAAATTGCAATAGAAGCAGATGTGAATAAACGGATAGATAGGTAGGTAGTCAGGCAAATGGATAGATAGATAGACAGATAGATAGATAGATAGATAGATAGATAGATAGATAGATAGATAGATAGATAGATAGGTTGAAAAGTAAGCTACGTCGCATTTTTTACATTATCACTCAAAGGGTACTTTTTCTGTAAAAGTACCCTCAGAGTTAAGTAGCATTAATTTTTACATTCATATGCTTTTTCACTCTTTGCATATTATTTCATACTATAAGAGGTTAAATTCGTATCGATTTTACCTTTTTCAAATGAGTTTAGATCAGACGCCCATATCAGACACAGCATGCTATATATGAAAACAGACTCTCGAACAGTAGAGGCGCAACAAATATTCATCCCTTCTGTTGAAATGAATCTTTAGTGTCCGGACATGCCAGTGATGATTTCAGATCGAGATTCCCCTCGATCTGAATGACCAATTTCTGTCAATATTGAGCTCCTGAAAACTGCAGTTGAGGAAAATTCAAAGCAAACTGCCCGAGAATGAGCAAAACAGTTTACTTCAATTTGCACTTCGGTCATGAAACACCTTTTGAACAAGAAAAGTATCTAAATTTTGTCAGACAGTCACTGACAGTAAGGTGATGATCTTAATGTTTATCAGCCTAATCAAAGAGTTGCTCTCTGCTCTTCATTGAAGTGCGGACTTGCTGCTAAACATTTTCCGGGCGAAATCATAACAAGTAATGAAAAGTGGGTTCTCTATAACTATAT
>NC_068998.1:35867246-35867500 GCF_001194135.2 Octopus bimaculoides
CACATATATAAGCATACATACATACATACATACATACATACATACATATACAAATACACAGGGGCGCAGGCGTGGCTGTGTGATAAGAAGCTTGTTTCCCAACAACATGGTTCTGGGTTCAGTCCCACTGCGTGGCACCTTGGGCAACTGTCCTCTACTATAGCCTCGGGCCGACCAAAGTGTTGAGTGGATTTATTAGAGAGAAACTGAAAGAAGCCTGTCGTGTGTGTGTATATATATATATATATATATAT
>NC_068998.1:35868056-35869287 GCF_001194135.2 Octopus bimaculoides
ATGTATTTGTATAATTGTGTCCATGTTTGTCCCCGCGCCGTAGCTTGACAACCGATGGTGGTGTGTTTATGTCCCCGTAAGAGACCGATAAAAGTAAATACTAGGCTTACAAGGAATAAGTCCTGGAGTCAATTGACTCGACTTGAAACACTCTAAGGCGGTGCTCCAGCATAACCGCAGTCAAATGACTGGAACAAGTAAAAGAATATATATACATTTATATATATGCCTGTGTCTGTGTGTGTGTGTGTGTGTGTAAATAGTTATATATATATATATCCCCATTTGTGTGTGTGCGTGTGTGTGTTTGTGTGTGTGTGTAAAGAAGAAAATTTAGTGAGGAAGTGAAAGAGAGAAAGAAAGAGTGAGAGGAAAAGGGGAAGCAACATCTTAAACTTGCAACCTCATCACTTTTCTTTACCCAAATACATCCACCCTCCACAGACGGAGATCTCTAACTCATCTGGCAGGCAATACAGTCAACTTCAACAACAACAACAACAACAACAACAACAACAATAACAACAAGAACAGAACAGACGTTACTCGTCGCTGAATATGAAAGCCACAATATTACATCCAGGTGGAGCTTTGTCTACTGGGATATTTACTGGATAGGGCGGAGTGTTTCTGGTGTGAACCCTTCCATCTGTAGCATCAAACAATCACATCACTCATCTACAAACAGTCAAGAAGGGGGAAGCCGTTCGCGAGTATGCGCGAACATACACAGGTTAACATACATACATACATACATACATACATACGTACGTACATACATACGTACGTACATACATATGTGCACAAACTCACGCACACGCAAAAAAAATACATGCGTGCACATATATATACACATATATGCACAAATACATATACGTATGTATGTATGTGTACTCATATACGCATGTTTATATATATCTCTTTTACTCTTTTACTTGTTTCAGGCTTTTGACTGCGGCCATGCTGGAGCACCGCCTTTAGTCGAGCAAATCGACCCCAGGACTTATTCTTTAGAAGCCTAGTACTTATTCAATCGGTCTCTTTTGCGGAGCCGCTAAGTTACGGAGACATAAACACACCAGCATCGGTTGTCAAGCGATGTTGGGGGACAAACACATACATATATATATATACATATATACGACGGGCTTCTTTCAGTTTCCGTCTACCAAATCCACTCACAAGGCTTTGGTCGGCCCGAGGCTATAGTAGAAGGCACTTGCTCAAGATG
>NC_068998.1:35871533-35872377 GCF_001194135.2 Octopus bimaculoides
TTATTATTATTATTATTATTATTATTATTATTATTATTATTATTATTAAGGTTCCGTTGAATTAGGTACTTGAACTGAAGCATCTTGCTAGGTGTCACAGAAATGGCAAAAAAAAAATAATAATAATAATGTAAATATTTTGAGTTCCATTATTGATGCGAATATGTTAAGGAAATGGTTGTATCCTTTATGTTTGAAGTCATCCAAAGAGAACGGTTTCTTTCAAATGATGTAATGTTTTCATTAATCAATTAAAGGAGTCGCTTGAAACGGCTGTGATGAATTGAGGTGGATTTGTGGTAAGAAGCTTACTTCCCAATCACATGGTTAAGGGTTCAGTCCCACTGCGTGATACCTTGAGCAACTGTCTTCTACTATGACATCGGGCCGACCAAAAACCTGTGACTTGATTTAGTAGACGGAAACGGAAAGAAACCTGTCGTATCTATATATGTATATATTTATGTGTGTGTATCTGTTTTCCGCCTGCCATCGCTTGACAATCGATACTGTGTTTATATCCCCGAAACTTATCGGTTCGGCAAAAGAGACCGATAAAATAAGTACTAGGCTTACAAAAAATAAGTCCTGGGATCGATTTCTTCTACTAAAACTCTTTAAGGTGGTGCTCTAAAATGGCCGCAATCAAAAAACTGAAACAAGTAAAAGAATAAAAGAATATACTAAATTCTCTCTTTGCGTTTTCTACCGTTACTGGCATTAGCTTTTCTTAACTACTTGGTCATGTGCTATCTCTACCCAGGCCTAACCAACTCACTCGTCTCTTCTCCTCTTGTCACACACATCTTATATGCTCTCAGGTAACACACTAACCAGTGTGATC